>NC_061073.1:432722-546718 GCF_021917145.1 Hypomesus transpacificus | reverse complement strand
CCCAAAGCACTTTACAATGTTTGCCTCTCATTCACCCATTCATACTCACACTCAGATACCTACTGCAGCGAGCTGCCATGCAAGGCTACAGCCTGCCCATCAGGAGCAACGTGGGGTTCAGAGTCTTGCTCAAGGATACTTTGGCACATGGCCTGGGGGAGTCGGAGATCGAAGCGCCAACCTTGTGATTAGCAGACGACCCTCTCTACCCCATGAGCCACAGCCGCCCCAGAGAGAGGAGGGAGGGAGGGGGGAGGGAGGGAGAAACAGACAGAAAGAGCGGGTGAGGGAGAGAGACAGCAGGAGGGTCTTTTGGTCAGAATCCTCCCGGTCTATTTACAGGCTTTACACTGATGAGCTTTAGAACCCCCCTCCTCCTTCCCCTCTCCCTTCTCCCTCTCCTCCTCCCCCTCTCCTCCTCCCCCCTCTTCTCCCCATCTCCTTCTCCCCCCTCTTCTCCCCCTTTCCTCTCCTCCCTCCTCCCCCCTCTTCTCCCCTTTTCCTTTCCTCTCCTCCCTCTTCCCCCTCTCCTCTCCCTTTCCTCCCCCCTCCCCCTCTCCTCCCCTTTTCCTCCCCCTCTCCTTTTCCTCCCCTCTCCTCTTCCTCTCCTCTCCCTCTCCTCCCCCTCTACTCCCCCTCTCCTCTCCTCTCCTCTCACCCCCTACCCCTCTCCTCCCCCTTTCCTCTCCTCTCCTACCCCTCTCCTCTCCCTCTCCTCCCCCTCTCTTCCCCCTCTCCTCTCCTCTCACCCCCTACCCCTCTCCTCCCCCTTTCCTCTCCTCTCCTACCCCTCTCCTACCCCTCTCCTACCCCTCTCCTCCCCCTCTCCTCTTCCTCTCCTCCCCCTCTCCTCCTCCTCTCCTCCTCCTCTCCTCTTCCTCTCCTCCCCCTCTCCTCCCCCTCTCCACTCCCTCTCCTCCCCCCTCTCCTCCCCCTCTCCTCCCCCAGCAGGCTGCTCTCCGTGTCCTTTTTTAGTGAGGGCAAAAAATAGACCCTGAAGTGCCCAGTCTGGAAATTAGGGGAGGGGCCCAGCCCAGACACCCAGCCCAGACACCCAGCCCAGACACCCAGCCCAGACACCCAGCCCAGACACCCAGCCCAGACACCCAGCCCAGACACCCAGCCCAGACACCCAGCCCAGCCCAGACACCCAGCCCAGACACCCAGCCCAGCCCAGACACCCAGCCCAGACACCCAGCCCAGCCCAAACACCCAGCCCAGACACCTAGCCCAGACACCCAGCCCAGACACCCAGCCCAGACACCCAGCCCAGACACCTAGCCCAGAAACCTAGCCCAGACACCTAGCCCAGACGCCCAGACACCCATCCCAGACACCCAGCCCAGACACCTAGCCCAGACACCCAGCCCAGCCCAGACACCCAGCCCAGACACCCAGCCCAGACACCCAGCCCAGACACCCAGCCCAGCCCAGACACCTAGCCCAGACACCCAGTTGAGACACCCAGCCCAGACACCCAGCCCAGACACCTAGCCCAGACACCCATCCCAGACACCCAGCTCAGACACCCAGCCCAGCCCAGACACCTAGCCCAGACACCCAGCCCAGACACCCAGCCCAGACACCCAGCCCAGACACCTAGCCCAGAAACCTAGCCCAGACACCTAGCCCAGACGCCCAGACACCCAGCCCAGACACCCATCCCAGACACCCAGCCCAGACACCTAGCCCAGACACCCAGCCCAGCCCAGACACCCAGCCCAGACACCTAGCCCAGACACCTAGCCCAGACACCCAGCCCAGACACCCAGCCCAGACACCCAGCCCAGACACCCAGCCCAGACACCCAGCCCAGACACCCAGCCCAGACACCCAGTTGAGACACCCAGCCCAGACACCTAGCCCAGACACCTAGCCCAGACACCCAGCCCAGACACCCAGCCCAGACACCCAGCTCAGGCACCTAGCCCAGACACCCAGCCCAGACACCCAGCCCAGACACCCAGCCCAGACACCCAGTTGAGACACCCAGCCCAGACACCTAGCCCAGACACCTAGCCCAGACACCCAGCCCAGACACCCAGCCCAGACACCTCCAGCCTCTAGCTTTCTCACCAGCCTCTAGCCCCCAGCTTCCAGTCCCCAGCTTACTCACCGGCCTTCAACCTGGGTGGAAAGAGAGAGACACCAGAGAGAGACACACCAGAGAGACCAGAGAGAAAGAGGGTGGAGGGAGAGGTGTCTCAAGTGAGATAAATACTGTATGTGTTTGGAGAGGTGGGAAGGGGTGGAGAGGAGGGGGAGAGGGCAGGGGAGAGGGCAGGAGGAGGGAGAGATGGGAAAAGAAAAGGATATTGATTTCCACCTTAAAGAGGCAATCTCCCCCTTTCACAAGCTCCTGGGAGGCTTGTAGGTGTGTGTGAGTGTGTGTGTTTGACTCTTAGTGATGAACACAGCACTTCTGTCCTGGTGTGGTACACTCCTGTGACAGTCTACGACGACACAGACACACACACACACACCTACACTCACACACCTACACTCACACACATACACACACCTACACTATTCTACAAAGACCATTAACTAATATTTATTATTATTTATTATTATTAAATATTATTCATTAAATTTGTTATGTTGTTAACTGTTTATTAGCTGTTTCTGAACTAGTTTAGCAGCAACTAATGCACACTTCAGCATTTCGTCAGACCTGTGTACCATGCTGCTTCATGCTGCTTCATGCTGCTTCATGCTGCTTCATGCTGCTTCATGCTGCTTCATGCTGCTTCATGCTGCTCCATGCTGAGGTACTGCTTCATGCTGCTCCATGCTGAGGTACTGCTTCATGCTGCTTCATGCTGCTCCATGCTGCTTCATGCTGCTTCATGCTGCTTCATGCTGCTTCATGCTGAGGTGCTTCATGCTGTGTAATGCTGTGCAGGGTTTCCCGCAGCACTATGCAGTTAAGGAGGCCGCCTTAACAACACACGCCTGCCGCCTTAACAACACACGCCTACCGCCTTAACAACACACGCCTGCCGCCTTAACAACACACACCTGCCGCCTTAACAACACACGCCTGCCGCCTTGACTATGTTGTTTTTTGCGATATTCTCTGCGTTTCCGCCAGTTTTTTCTCTTTCATTCAAATGACAGTCTCCCTTCTCTAGAGAACTTCGTTTTGGGAGGAGAACCCCGCCCCATCCCTTCATGCTGCGTCATGGGGAGAGAGGAGGGAGAGGAAGGGGTTGAAGGGAAGGGAGAAGGGAGGGAGAGGAAGGGGGAGGGAAGGAAGGAAGGGAGAGGGGAGGGAGAGGAAGGGGGAGGGAAGGAAGAGGGGAGGGAGAGGAAGGGGTTGAAGGGAAGGTAGAAGGGAGGGAGAGGAAGGGGGAGGGGAAGGAAGGGAGAGGGGGTGGAGGGGGAAGGTGGAAAGGAAGGGGAGGGAGAGGAAGGGGGACGGGTTGAAGGGAGGGAGAGGAAGGGGGAGCGGAAGGAAGGAAGAGGGGAGGGAGAGAAGGGGGAAGGAGAGGAAGGGGGAGGGAGAGGGGAGGGAGAGAGCGGCGAGTTGTCTGGTACTTTATGTAGAGGATAAAAGGGGGAGACATAGAGAGCGAAAGAGAGCAGGAGAGGGAGAGAGAGAGGGAGGTGTTAAAGTAGATCTCTAATGTGATGTAGCTATATATAAACTGTATGTGTGTTATTTGTGTGTATGTGTGTGTGTGTGTGGGGGGGATGTATCTGTGTGTAAAAGTGTTTGTGTGATGTATTTTGGTGCTGGCAGTTCTGATTTATCACCCACCATTTGTTCAAAGTTCTGGAATTAGTAGAGCGCTCTGCAAGATGCAAACACCACCCTTCTGAGGGGTGAGAGTGTGCATGTGTGTAGTATACGAGTGTGTGAGAAGATCTGCTGCTGGTGGAAGTCCTCTCCTGGTGGTGAAGTTCAACACACTCTCACACACACCCACACACACTCAAAACACACACTCTCTCTTTCACACACACTCTCTTTCTCACACACACTCTCTTTCGCACACACACTCTTTCTCACACACACTCTCTCATACTCTCTCTCACAAACACACTACACAACACACACTCACTCACTACACACGCAAACACACTCTCTCTCACACACACACACACTCTCTCACACACACAAACACTCATGCTCTCTATCTCACATACACACTCACTCACTACACACACTATGACACACACTCTCTCTCTTGTTCAGGGTGATTTATGGGAGACTCCTCCTTGTAGAAAACACAACCTGCTCTCCTGCTGCACCAGCGTGTGTGTGAGTGTGTGTGTGAGTGAGTGTGTGTGAGAGTGTGTGTGTCAAGTTGTGTGCACGCAGGAAGATGTGTGTTCATTTAACCCAGTTCCTTTATAGGTGTCCTCAAAATGCTTCTGAAAGACTCTGATTGCATCCTGGACAGTGTGTTCTGCAGTATTTACACACTAGTAATGAAGACGCTACCAACACGCTACACACACGCTTCTAACGCGCTACACACATGCTGCGTTAAACACATGTTACTGCCACAGTACTAAGGGTGACTAAGCATATCAAACCAGTAAGACCTATAGTTTTAAGTACTGTTAGTGGCTGCTAGGGTTACTGTCCTGTCTCTCTCTGAACACTACCTCTCTCTCTTTCTCTGAACACTACCTGTCTCTCTCTGAACACTACCTGTCTCTCTCTCTGAACACTACCTGTCTCTCTCTCTCTGAACACTACCTGTCTCTCTCTGAACACTACCTGTCTCTCTCTCTGAACACTACCTGTCTCTCTTTCTCTGAACACTACCTGTCTCTCTCTGAACACTACCTGTCTCTCTCTCTGAACACTACCTGTCTCTCTCTCTCTGAACACTACCTCTCTCTCTGAACACTACCTGTCTCTCTCTCTCTGAACACTACCTCTCTCTCTCTGAACACTACCTCTCTCTCTGAACAGTACCTGTCTCTCTCTCTCTGAACACTACCTCTCTCTCTGAACAGTACCTGTCTCTCTCTCTCTGAACACTACCTGTCTCTCTCTCTCTGAACACTACCTGTCTCTCTGAACAGTACCTGTCTCTCTCTCTCTGAACACTACCTGTCTCTCTGAACAGTACCTGTCTCTCTCTCTGAACACTACCTCTCTCTTTCTGAACATCTCACCCTCCCTGCACTGCAGCAAGGTCGCCACACAACGGATTACTGATTACGCTGAACATACATTTTTCTCCCTCTCTCTCTCTCTCTCTCTCTCTCTCTCTCTGTTTCTCTCCCTCTCTCTTTCTCTCTCTCCTTCCCTTCCTCTCCCTCTCTCCCTGCTCCCTCCCCCTGGTTTCCCCTCCTCTGTAGCGAGGAGACTTCCCCTCAGGCTCTGGGTTTATGAGTCGAGAACCACCAGCTGCCTGAGGAGGGAGTCTCCTTGACATCAGTGGTACAGGCTCTCGGGGGTCTGAAGGTCAGAACTGCTAGTGAACATAGAAGAACAAGGAGGCCGTAGAGCCGAGAGCCCTGCAGACTGGTCACTACAGACAGGACATGTTAACCCTGCAGACTGGTCACTACAGACAGGACATGTTAACCCTGCAGACAGGTCACTACAGACAGGACATGTTAACCCTGCAGACAGGTCACTACAGACAGGACATGTTAACCCTGCAGACAGGTCACTACAGACAGGACATGTTAACCCTGCAGACAGGTCACTACAGACAGGACATGTTAACCCTGCAGACTGGTCACTACAGACAGGACATGCTAACCCTGCAGACAGGTCACTACAGACAGGACATGTTAACCCTGCAGACAGGTCACTACAGACAGGACATGTTAACCCTGCAGACAGGTCACTACAGACAGGACATGTTAACCCTGCAGACAGGTCACTACAGACAGGACATGTTAACCCTGCAGACAGGTCACTACAGACAGGACATGTTAACCCTGCAGACAGGTCACTACAGACAGGACATGTTAACCCTGCAGACTGGTCACTACAGACAGGACATGCTAACCCTGCAGACAGGTCACTACAGACAGGACATGTTAACCCTGCAGACAGGTCACTACAGACAGGACATGTTAACCCTGCAGACAGGTCACTACAGACAGGACATGTTAACCCTGCAGACAGGTCACTACAGACAGGACATGTATGTATGTGTGTTTCTGTGTATATGTCTGTACGTGTGGACGTGTGTGAGTGTGTGTGTATGAATGTGTGTGTGTATGAATGTGTGTGTGTGTGAATGTGTGTGTGTGTGAATGTGTGTGTGTATGAATGTGTGTGTGTGTGAATGTGTGTGTGTGTGAATGTGTGTGTGTGTGAATGTGTGTGTGTATGAATGTGTGTGTGTGTGTGTGTATGAATGTGTGTGTGTGTGTGTGTGTATGAATGTGTGTGTGTGTGTGTGTGTACCTCACCCTGAAGGACAAGCTGCTCTTTGACAGGTTTCATTGCCTGAGTGATGTCATCAACCCTTTCCATTTAATCTTTGTTTGTCTTTGCACATTTATCCCCCTCTCTCTCTTTCTCTCTCCCTCTCGTTCTCCCTCTCTTTCTCTCTCTCCCTCTCTCTCTTTTTCTCTCTCTCCCTCTATTTCTCTCTCCCTCTCTCTCCCTCCTTCTCCATGACCTCTGCATGGGTTTCTTACTGGCTTTTCTCAGTAGGGGGCAGAGAGGGAAATCTCACAATCCCTCTGTCCTGGGTTGGGATGTGAGTGAAGGAGGGAAGGAGGGAAGGAGGGAAGGAGGGAAGGAGGGAAGGATAGAAGGATAGAAGTATGGAAGGAGAGAGGGGTAGAGGTATGGAAGGAGAGAGGGGTAGAGGTATGGAAGGAGAGAGGGGTAGAGGTATGGAAGGAGAGAGGGGTAGAGGTATGGAAGGAGAGAGGGATGGATGGAAGGATAAGGGATAGAGGGATAGAGGGATAGAGGGATAGAGGGATGGATTGGTTGTTAGCTGAGGTCCTTCAGAAGGTGTTTTCTGCTTTCTGAGTCAGCGGTTCCAGTTTTTCCTTTCTGAGTCAGCAGATCCAGCTGGAAGGGGGAGGGTTAATGGAGTCTGCTCGTGTGGACACTTTAGACCAGGGTACTAATGCATACACATACACACACATATAAACACACACGCACACAAACATAGATACATGTACCCTCTCTCTCATACACACACACACACACACACACACACACACACACACACACACAAGAACAGCAGTGATCAGCTAAAACATGTGTCCCCTCTGTCAGGGGTGTGTGAGGTAAGGGTGCCCAAACAGGACAATAAGGACTTAGAGCACATGAATCACAGGCTGCTGTCTCCAAACATACAGATGCCACATTCTCTTAATGAAATTAAAAAGCTGCTCATCCACTAATTACATCTGCACAAGGTTATAGACACTTTGCTGACAGACAGGTCAACAGACAGACAGGCAGGTAGACAGGTAGACAGGCAGGTAGCCAGGCAGACAGGCAGGTAGACAGGCAGGCAGGTAAACAGGCAGGCAGGTAGACAGACGGGCAGGTAGACAGGCAGGCAGACAGGCAGGCAACACACTTTGTATCTGTAGGAATTTGTATGTGTTTGTGTGTGTGTGTCCTCTTTCCTGGCCTGGTGAGTGAGTATGCTATAAAAGGAAACAGTGTTGTCAGCCCTGTGTATGTTTGCACCCGATCACAGCGTGTGCAGTCTGCGGGTGGGCCATGGAGCTGATAATGCGTTTTGGATAGTGCTGTCAGTTTAACGCGTTATTAACGGCGTTAACGCAAACCCAAATTAACGGCGTCGATTTTTTTATCGCGCGATTAACGCTCTTTTTGACTAGCAAACTTTGTAGTTTTTTTTCACATTCTGTTGCAACAACCACTGACGTTAGAAAAACTACAATACCACACCGGATCTAGCTAGACCGGAAACAAAACAACAGGCACGCCACACCCACTTGTTTGGGCTTGCGAGCCGGCTAAACAGTCGTAGCAGAGCCCGTTTACGGATATTAGACATTCTCTGGTAGTAGGCTAACGTTATGTTTTGAGTTGATTGCCAGCGCCAGACGCCGAAATGGATGCCAATAAGATTCTGAATGGAAAGTTTACTTTTAAAAGGTTGCCAAATGGTTCCATTGACAAGACCAAAGTGATCAGTGTGTTCTGTCGTGAACTGAGCCGGAGGGAATGAGCTATCATCGCAGCACGTCGTGGAGTCGAAAATATAATTTTGATGGCACACAGCCAAGCACACAACTGATGCGAATTCTCCGCCTGCTCGTCAAAGCCAGGCGATTGCAATGTTGTTTTCAATTGAAAAAAAAACATTTGCACAAAGCAATCCGAACCAATTTTCCATGTCGATAAGAGCATTACAATTTGAAAAAAGAATGGATGAAAAAGAAATCAAGGGACATTTAAAATAGATACAAATGTGCGATTAATTGAGATTAATCGCGAGTTAACTATGATATTAATGCGATTAATCGCGATTAAATATTTGAATCGTTTGACAGCTCTAGTTTTGGAATGTAGCCTACGTACATGAGGGTCACAGTGTTTGTGTGGTTCTATAGTGTGTTTCTGCAGTGTGTTTCTATAGTGTGTTTCTGAAGTGTGTGTTTCTACAGTGTGTTTCTGCAATGTGTGTTTGTGTTTCAAGTGTTTCTGCAATGTGTGTGTGTGTTTCTGCAGTGTGTGTATGTTTCTGCAGTGTGGGTGTGTGTTTCTGCAGCACGTGTGTTTCTATAGCTTGTTTCTGCAGTGTGGGTGTGTGTTTCTGCAGCACGTGTGTTTCTATAGCGTGTTTCTGCAGTGTGTGTGTGTTTCTGTTGAGTTGCCAAGAAACAGTCCTGACTCCTGGCTGCTGACTCAGATCACGATCAAACAAAACCTGAATGTCCAGCACCAGGGTTAGAACCAGGACCAGCACCAGGGTTAGAACCAGGACTAGGACCAGGGTTAGAACCAGGACCAGCACCAGGGTTAGAACCAGGACCAGCACCAGGGTTAGAACCAGGACTAGGACCAGGGTTAGAACCAGGACCAGCACCAGGGTTAGAACCAGGACTAGGACCAGGGTTAGAACCAGGACCAGCACCAGGGTTAGAACCAGGACCAGCACCAGGGTTAGAACCAGGACTAAGACCAGGGTTAGAACCAGGACTAGGACCAGGGTTAGAACCAGGACCAGCACCAGGGTTAGAACCAGGACCAGCACCAGGGTTAGAACCAGGACTAGGACCAGGGTTAGAACCAGGACCAGCACCAGGGTTAGAACCAGGACCAGCACCAGGGTTAGAACCAGGACTAGGACCAGGGTTAGAACCAGGACCAGCACCAGGGTTAGAACCAGGACCAGCACCAGGGTTAGAACCAGGACTAGGACCAGGGTTAGAACCAGGACCAGCACCAGGGTTAGAACCAGGACTAGGACCAGGGTTAGAACCAGGACCAGGACCAGAGTTAGAAACAAGCTTTCATCATCTGAGTGGTGGTGGTGCTGCTGACTCTGCTGATGTCCAACACTGCCCTCTATCTGTACTTTAAGGTACTGTCGTTTGTTCATTTGACATTTCTCAGCGTTTTCCCCTTTTCCTGAGTCTCTTGCGTTGTGTCTCTCCAGACCACCAGGGAGCCTGCAGAGAGGGGGAGCATGGAGCTGGTCTCCCTGCATTCCAGTGCTGAAGCTCGGCCAGGAGAGGAGAGAGCAGCTCAGAGGATGGAGCAGGAGGAGAGTGCTGTCTAGACGCTGATCTGAGGTCAGTCATGGAGTCCCTGCCAGTGGTGACTGACAGCACTGAGGGAAGCTGCTCTGATCCTGGATCTGGGTCTTTGGACCAGTTCCACCAGGATTTCTTTAATATCACCAACATTATATCCATCATCGAGATGTAATCACAATGATGATCATTGTTTTATCATTTTCTTATTTTGTTTATAATATCTGTAGTTTGATCCTTGACCTCTTGACATTGATAATTAGTTTAAAACGACTTAACATGCAATCCGTGGTGGTTTTTCAGTGTTTTGTATTTTGATACTGTTTTCACCTCTCACTCTCTTACTGCCATTGATTGTAGTTGTTTATTGGAAAGAGATTATGAATCTCAGTTAAATTATATTACTAATCAAGTTACAATCAAGGAGTGGGCTGAGTTTTTTTTAACACTGATATTTATATCTGACCAATCAGTCATTTATTAATTACCACCCTAACTCATCCCACATCCCACTTTGTACTATGTAGACATGAAAGGTGTGAAGATGTGCATCTCATTCTCTATAACTTTGAAATTACTTTGTAGAAGTTTCTGGTTTAGGACATCTTTCAGTTTTTGTGGCAAAAAGTACAACCGGAGCTAGCATATGACATCACAAAATGTCTCACATGAACAACAATGTTGATGAATGGTATGGTTTAATGGAGCTGTTAATTAAATCTGGTGGTGCAGCGTTCATGTGTGCCAAGACCACTTTGTGAAATATAATCCCTACCTCGCTAATGTGGCATGGTGACTGGTCTTCTTTACAGCCATATTGCCGGATCTCTGTGTAAAAGGGGCAGACATGGGAAGTAACAAAGTACAAATACATGGTTACTGTGCTTAAGTAGATTTTTCTGGTATCAGAACTTTACTTCATTATAAATTTCTGACAACTTTTTTTCACTCTTGCATTTTTTACACAAATATCTGTTCTTTCTACTTCTTACATTCTGAAGCCAGGGGAAAATTAATTTAAAAACTAAAGTTAGGAAAGGTTGAATGAATATTTTGGAAAATATTTTCCTAAGATAAGTTTCACAAGTTTTTTTTGTTTTTTTTTACGAACAAAAAAGTTTTCATTTACATTTAGTCATTTAACAGACACTCTTATCCAGAGCGACTTACAGTAAGTACAGGGACATTCCTTCGAGGCAAGTAGGGTGAAATGCCTTGCCCAAGGACACAATATCATTTTGCAGGCAGGTAATCGAACCGGCAACCTTCTGATTACCATTCAGCCATCTGACTCCCTCAGACTTGCATCATTGATGAGGATTCTACTGTACTCTACTGTACTCTACTGTACTCTGCTCTTTAATCTATTCTGTTTTAGGCTTCTCTGTTCTCCTCCCCTCCTCTTCTTTCAATGTGTGTGAAAAAAAGATGAGACAGAGGGAGTTAGCGATGTAGATATGACTGAGAATAGACACATTCCTGATCACCAATGGCCATGTATGAGGGACATGATTTAGCGATGTAGATATGACTGAGAATAGACACATTCCTGATCACCAATGGCCATGTATGAGGGACATGATTTAGCGATGTAGATATGACTGAGAATAGACACATTCCTGATCACCAATGGCCATGTATGAGGGACATGATTTAGCGATGTAGATATGACTGAGAATAGACACATTCCTGATCACCAATGGCCATGTATGAGGGACATGATTTAGCGATGTAGATATGACTGAGAATAGACACATTCCTGATCACCAATGGCCATGTATGAGGGACATGATTTTTTAATTATCGGTGTCAAAAATAATTCCTGGCGAATGCGCTGGGTGTCCATAGTGTCTTTTTGTATTAATGTATTAATATGATGTATGAATGTATTAATATGATATATGAATGTATTAATATGATATATGAATGTATTAATATGATGTATGAATGCATTAATATGATATATGAATGTATTAATATGATGTATGAATGTATTAATATAATGTAAGAATGAATTAATATGATGTGAGGTCCAGTGACAGGTGTGACACTAAAACACGTAGTAGTATTGGCTTCTTATTTAGTCCCAGAGCCCAGACATCTTTTTACACAGGAGTATCTGTACTTCTACTTGAGTGAAGGGGGTTTGTACTTTTGCCATCTCTGAAAAAGGGCTTTTAGTTGTCTAATGTAGTTGTACATGTAACTTTCGGTACAGACTGTGGCAACAAATTTCTTTGAAAAAGGACAATCAATCTACTTATCCATCCATCCATTAACCTATCTATCTATGTATCCATCTTTATCTATTAAGCAGCTTTTTCCATCTATCTGTCAAGAGCTTCGTCACCTTTGAACTCAGGTAGGAGGAGCCTGGTTTCCTTGGTGACAGGCCTGGGGGAGAGAGCTGCTCTGGGTTCTATAATCTACAGTCTGCAGTCCTGTAGCCAGCTTGACTGTGTGTGTGTGTGTGTGTGTGTGGCCACACACACTAGAGAACATACACACACTCACACACATACTCTCACACTACATGACACACACTCACACACATACTCTCACACTACATGACACACACATTTTCACACACGCACACACAAACAGATAGCAGGGAGAGACTAGGAGGAGAAGTCAGATAGTGCTGGCCGGCAGACAGGAGCCTGGCTTTCAGGGCTGGAGATTAGCCTGACTCCTGCTTCACATTCTCCAGCCTTCAGCCAAGCCCAGCTCCTCCCCAGCCCAGCTCCTCCCCAGCCCAGCTCCTCCCCAGCCCAGCTCCTCCCCAGCCCAGCTCCTCCCCAGCCCAGCTCCTCCCAAGCCCAGCTCCTCCCCAGCCCAGCTCCTCCACTCCCCAGCCCAGCTCCTCCACTCCCCAGCCCAGCTCCTCCACTCCACAGCCCAGCTCCTCCCCAGCCCAGCTCCTCCCCAGCCCAGCTCCTCCCCAGCCCAGCTCCTCCCCAGCCAGCTCCGCTCCCCAGGTCCTCCCCAGCCCAGCTCCTCCCCAGCCAGCTCCTCCACTCCCCAGCCCAGCTCCTCCACTCCCCAGCCCAGCTCCTCCCCAGCCCAGCTCCTCCCCAGGTCCTCCACTCCCCAGCCCAGCCCAGCTCTTTCCCAGCCCAGAGTTCAGGCCAGGGTAGATACTGTTGCCCTGGTGAATTCAATGTGGTTTACTTTGATTCTGAAGCCCTATTGATTCAAAAGGAAATTCAAGCTAAGATGACACTCAGACTATCTGTACAGTCTCCTTAAGGGACTATAAGCATAATGACACTCCACACACACACTCACGCACACACAAACACACTTTTGTTTTTGTCCACAGATGCCATTTCTTGCTGGTTCACAACTCGAATCCGTCCATTTGTAGAAAATAATTGCATAGTGAGAACCCTTCTTTATGTTCCAGACCAGACTCTGTGGAAAATTAAGATAAAGAAATTCCGTTCATGTCTAAAGAATGCAAACATTTTGGACAATGGCGTCACATGTCTGGATGATCAAAGCTAAAAGGAATTTATCACCAGATCAATTCTCCCAAAGGGTCTATCACTGAGGCTAGTAGAACGTTAGAACGTTAAAACGGGCATTAATAACCGATAAAGGAACGCGCTAGGAGCACCCAAGATTCTGTTGACATAACCAGAGACTGACCGGAGTGGAAGGCTTTCTCGCGCAGCGGCTTGATGGACTGCGTAACGAGGCTCCCTCCAAGCGGGTCTTCAAGCGGCACCTCATTCATAAACTCTTTATCAATCGCTCATAGTGAGAGACGAAAATTAAGCTTCGCGCCATCCCACCGAAGGTTGTCAGTGAATTATTGGGGTTAGGGCAGGCGCGCGCTCCAAGATTGATGTGTGTGTGTGTGTGTGTGTGTGTGGGGGGGGGGGGGGGGGGGGGGGGGGGGAGTTGAAAAGGACCAAATGGGCAACTGATGTTTTTATGCTCTTGCAGCGACGAGGCCCGTAAGTCCCCAGAGCAATAATCACTGTCCAGCCTTGAACACCAACCTCATTTATAAAAGTTGAAAATGTACTCTAATTATAAATCACACAAAAAAGTATTCCGTATCAAAAGGCATCATGCATTATTTTCATGCATGTGAAAGGCCCATTCTAATTATTCTGCTTGTTAGGCCAACATTATTTTCGTATTTATACACTCATATGAGTTAAGATGGACAAAGACAACGATGAAATTGTAGGATAATCATATTTACCAGTCTTGTTTGCGTTATTTTTCTACTGAGTACCATAGGCTATATATTATTTCGGTTAAAAAATGTTCTTAAATTTGTAGGCCTAGTTTAAATTCATCACCCCTTTTATCAAATTATATGTCAACAACTATTGCTATAGATTATATGCCTCTATTTGACGCGTCTCAACCACATTCTAAGGAAACATGCAATTCTCTCAAACGCACTAGGACCATATTTGTTCAGGTGATTTTAAATATTTGACTCAAATCCGTTCTAACCTATGTCACGCATTGTCCGTCGCTCCTACAGACGTTCGACATTGTGACGAATAGGCTAATTGTCCTCTTTTATTGCATCACACAAAAAGTTAGAGATTAAATCCGGTTGCCAGACCCTCGACAAGCCGACACCGAGGATCCGTGCATGAGAATATAAATACAAATGATAAAATGATTCAATCTCCCTTTACATTCTTAAAAATAAGTGTTCTTTGGGGTTCAATATAGAACCCTACGGTTCTACATTGGGAGATTGGGAGCAAAGAACCATTTCCCTAAAAATAAGGTTCTATATAGAACCCTATGATAACAAAGAACAATTTTGTTAAAATGGCTCTTTAATTGCCATGAAAAAGACATAATGAATGATAAGGACAGTAGGCTTTCAGAAAATAGGCCTACAGAATTTGTAATGATAAAAAAAATCCACAAAGAACTGGATTGGGGTTAGGCTAACCCTACCCAATATCAGGACAAATAATTGCATTTGCCATATCCCCAGTAGGCCTATAGCCTAATCAGCTTATATATATATATATATATATATATATATATATATATATATATATATATATAAAAGCTGATTTTTTATATATATATTCCCTGTGACGCCTTAACTTTCTAAAATGTACTTCCAATTTAGCCTACTACTACTAATAACGTTTTGGCTGAAAAACGACAAAACATATTTGAGGTCTCAGAGCTGCAGATGAGGCCTGGGCACGCGGAGGCCTGTGCACGCGGAGGCCTGGGCACGCGGAGGCCTGGCACCCGGCATAAATTTCGTCAATAATTTACTGTTATTGCTATTAGACTTATTATTTATATTAATAATTATAATTGATTTTTTTTTTATCGGCGGTTGTTTCAGTTGAAGCACAATAGTTTTTTTTTTAGCATCAGTAGCCTATACTTCTGATGGAATTACTAGTATTAAGACATAAATGCAAAGTTATTTTTTTATTGTTGTTATTACCCTTTGTTCTTTTTGACATTATTGGTAATGTTGTTGTTACAATTTCTATTAAATGTAGTGTGCTCTATCTGCATACTACATGCAGGTAATGATTTGATGTTGTTGCTGACCATGTTACTGTTTTCATTGCAGAAAACATTACACAATTTCAACTCCATGTAATCACCGTGATTACAGTTGTAGCATCAAACAGCGTCATATCTCTTCTGCCTGCTTTTGTAAAAAGCTCGTTCAGATTTATTTGGTCATAAAAAATGATTCTCTTTCAGACGGAAGATGTTTTTACTGCAAGCTTCGCTGTTTAGAGAGCCTGTACAGGGCCTCTCAAGGATTATTGGTAGAATAAAAAATTATCGACTCACTCATTGGATAATTTGGACGTTTACATGTGATTTTATTACAGGTCATTGTGACGGGCAACAACCATAGGCTACGTTTAGAAGTGTCCATTTGTTTAGTGTAACAACAGTGTGTATACATTGACAGTAAACATTTTACTAAGTTTACCGTCGACTATCCTAGCTGAATTTGTCCTGTTAAGTTTTTGACCAGTAGGCTGAGCTGTCCACGTCCCAGATGTTTAAACTAATCAAAAAAGCGGGACGCTTTGTGTGGCAATTTATACAATAATAACCCAATCCCCCCCCCCCCCCCCCAAATAAAATATTCAAATTCAGCAGATTCAGTTAAGGTGGGTTTACACCCAGGTACAGTCACACCGTGAGGTTATTATTCCTCCGCGCGCACCCTCTCCTCCACCACCTCCTACCTTACTGTACGTCACGTGGCCTCCGCCGTACAAATAACTGGCCTAAAGTTTGCCAGTAAAGAGCGAGGACAGTTATATCACCACTATCAGCGGAGGTACCATTCTCCAGATACCGAGAACGGAGAAGGACCGAAACCCAGAGATAACAAAGCGCGTTTTGTCTCCAGGCGGAACCTTTACGCAGAAGGAGATTTTTGGACATCTTCGCGAAAGCCGAGGTCGTTTCGCAGTGTTTTGGAGAAGTAGCGGGTCCGTGGCTCGCGGAGACCCTGGGGGCTTTATGGGCCGTTCCGTTGTTATCTTGGTGAGATAATTCAAGGAGAGCCCATAGAATTTCATTACGCTGCTATAAACGATTTTATATTATGTGCCTTAGCCTATTATTGATAGAAATATCCACATGACAAATATGGCCCTCTCCCGGTATCTGTGGCTTCGTTTGATTTAGTTCTTGTTTGGTTTCGTTACACGGGTCAAGCGCATCGTGTTGCTCTGACCTCGCTGATTGTCGGCTGGTGAGATCAGAACACATTAGCGTCATCTGAACATTATCTGTCAATCATAATAATGTGACTATGACGCCTGATGTGGATCAATGATAAGTCTGTCATGGTGTGCATGTTACCCGAGTGATGTATCTTAATTCAAATGTCTATGTCGCCATTTTTTTCATGGCCAAATTATATTCATCGTTTTATTCTCGTTCACAGGAGTAGGCTACTGAGAATAAGAGAAAAATGTATTGTATGACAGTGTAATATGATTAACAACATATAACACAAAAAGCACTATTTAAAATCAACCTCGGTCTATTTAGTCAAAGAGCTTCCTCACTGTTTCCGTCCGGTTTCAGGAGTTGACCGTCTATTTTCTGCTTTATAGGACTGTCTTTATTTACTACTGCAAGCAGAGGATAACGAAAACTGACCGGGAACAGAAGTCTCCGTAGAAGTGACTTTTCACAACCAGGAAAGGAAACCTCCCTTTAGCCTATATTTCAGCAGGGGTGAACGAGAGGTGTCAAAATGTATCAAAGCCTGGCTTTAACCTCAAACCAGTATGTGCATGAGACCGGGAACTATATACACCCCGCAGCCAGCTCCCCGGTGTACGTACCCACGACGAGAGTGCCCGCTATGCTCCCCGCGCTGCCCTATCTACAGACGTGCGAGACCCCACACCAGGCTCCCAGTCTCGGTGGGCACCACGGCTGGCCTCAGAGCGGCGCCGACGGTTCTTCGTTCAATCCGGGCAGCCCTCACCCGCCCCACGGCTTCTCCTACTCACACAGCCCACCGGTGAGCTGCAACACCGGCAGGGACACGGCCTACCAGAACCCGCTGGTACTTGGTAACGGCAGCCGGGTCGACCAGTACGGCAGCGCTCTGGTGCGCTCGGTTGGAGGGTCGTACTCGAGTCCCTATGCCTACATGAGCCCCGAGATGGCGAGCTCGTGGACCCCCGGTCATTTCGAGAGTGGAATTATAGGTCTACACGGTAGGCAGGGCTCCCTGACCGGGAGAGGACCCAATTTCGGTACGTATGACTGTATTTAGATAATATGAATCATTTTTTTGATGTTGTGCGGTAGACCGAATATAGGCCTATTAATTTCTTTAAAGGTTAAGGTTGTTGAACTAATGAAAATATACACTGTTGTTGTGGTAAGCTACTTATATACGATAACGTATAGACTATCCTATTAAGCATACAGCCTAACAATATTTTGAAAAGTGTTTAAAATATAGCTTATAATTAAACAAACGATGAAAGAAAAACGCACAGTGATTGTACTGAACTTGCCGATAATGGAAAGCTAAGGGCCGGGTTTCCCAGATTCGTTAAGAAGCTCTTGACGCTAAGACACCCTTAGCATTAAGAGCTTTTTAACGAATCTGGGAAACCCGGCCAAGGTTGGCCGATGGCCTACCCTAAGATTTGTATTTCAAAATGCAGACATAGGGCCCTAAAGTGTTTTACTTAGGCTATTGGTACTTTAAACTCTTGTTTGGCAAGAGTTGAAAAGGCCAAACCGTTTGGAGCTCTGATCATCTCTTTTACTGCCGTGTTGTCTCTAAAGTTATTTATTGTCGTTGAGAGGCGTCCTTCACACTGGAACATTTAAACAATCTATTGTCATGCTGTCCTCAGAAAAGACAAGATTCAATCAACCTTCAAACACAATGCAACTTTACACACAATACACATTCTTAAAATAAGAGGGTTGCTAAAACCAATTAATTAGGAGGCTAATTTAATCCCCGCAGCAGTCAAACTGCTTTTCCGCTGTCACGGTGAAAGAGCTCAACACTCCGCTAAACGATCCACTGTCACAACAACTGGGACACTTATAAACACCTTGAACAATGTGTATGTAATATTTATTCGACCGTGGGATCAGAGGCTACATGGGCTAGTTACTAAGCACCGAACACCTCCTTTGAGCAGACATGGATTCTCATTGCGCTCTCTTCAGTAGGCCTATAGCACATTCAGTAGGCTACTGTTCTTGTTGATTAGGCCTGGGCGCGTGGACCTTTCAGCAATTAAATTAAATTGTTTGTGTGCAAAAGTGTTCTTACAGGTGGAACACTTCCATAAAGTTGTTTATTTGACCGATTTCAATGAATTACCCCAACTTATTCATGAAAGTTTATCGTTGGAAGTAGGCTTAACTACACCATAGCCTGTCTTGATTTGTTTGACTGCAACAAAACACAGCTTCCTAAAATATCTTTCCACATCTCCCCCAGATGAAGGAACGCAGAAACAACTGTAATAACTCGTAGGTCATTCTTGATAACAGCCCTGCCAGGCGTTTTAAAAGTAAACCCTGTGTGCGCCGTCTAGCATTTTTGGTCCGCTTCTCGGGTCATTACTATGCAACCATCTCCGGTTCCCCCCTGGTCTGTAGTTTTGTTCCAATTGCGGTATTTGGAATCCGAGCAATTAATTGCAGGAGTCCGTCGCGTGTCAGCGAGGTGATTGAGAGGGGGCGCCTGAGTCTCCGGGCTGATAAGAGATCCATTCACATTCCTGCCTCTCCCCCGAGTCCCTATGCTCACTCGGCCCGCTCCGCCCGCTCGGCCCCCGCCGGAAGACGCTCCAGTGACCCTGTCTCTGTATTGATACATTCAGTTCGGATCTCTTTTCATCTGAGAAAGGCTTTTAAATTCCTCTCCCGAGCTCGCTAAGCGGGGGCATTCATCACGCGCTATTGATTGTTCTGGCGTATTTGTCATCCCGCTTCCCGTTACGACCTTGCGTGCTCTTGACAAACTTTAAAGATGTGGACATTTTTCACGAAAAGTTTCTAAAGTAGAAACTAGAAAAGTAGAAAAAGTAGGCCCACATTGGTGTCGCTTTCTAGTGATTTCTATCCACACCTATAACTATATAGGCTAAAATACATTCATGCACAAAAAATTGAAATGGCTCAGGAACAGTAGGCCTACTCGGTATATTTTTCTACCAACTGGACACACGACAAATGGGGATATATGCACTTATATTAATGATTTCATTCATTAATATTTTCATTCATATTGTTGCTACACACTTGTGTCCGCATCTTATGTGTAAAATGTTTATCTGTTTTTAGACATGCTGGAGGAGATTCCCGGTGAGGGGCGCGAGTGCGTCAACTGTGGCTCCATCTCCACGCCGCTGTGGCGGCGGGACGGGACCGGCCACTACCTCTGTAACGCATGCGGCCTCTACCACAAGATGAACGGCATCAACCGACCACTCATCAAACCCCAAAAGCGCCTGGTAAGACCAGCGAACGTGCTCTACAATTAACGGCGGGAGAGAGAAGGGAGGGAGGGACTCGAGGGAGGGAGTTAACGTAACTTAATCATTAAAGTGTAATTGTTGCTTTGGCAATATTTACACATGTATTTCATGCCGATAAAGCTTTTTCTGGACTGAAAGAGAGAGAGACCTTGCTGTGTCTTGTGCAGGATGCCCCCCCCCCCTCTTCCTGGCTGTGTTGTTCCTGGTCCTCACAGCCTTGGCCTTGGATTGGCTGTTTTTAGACAGAGGAGCTGTGAGTGCTGGGGTCAGGACCAAGGGCACTGGCCTCTGTGTGTCTAGAGAGCAATCTCCCCAGCCTCCTCCCTCCCTAACCCCAGCCTCCTCCCTCCCTAACCCCAGCCTCCTCCCTCCCTAACCACAGCCTCCTCCCTCCCTAACCCCAGCCTCCTCCCTCCCTCCCTAACCCCAGCCTCCTCCCTCCCTAACCCCAGCCTCCTCCCTCCCTAACCACAGCCTCCTCCCTCCCTAACCACAGCCTCCTCCCTCCCTAACCACAGCCTCCTCCCTCCCTAACCACAGCCTCCTCCCTCCCTAACCACAGCCTCCTCCAGCCTCTACTCTCTTCCCTTTACATTCTCTTCCGCCTCTACCCCAGCCTCCTCCCTCTCCATCCTCCTCCAGCCTCTACCCCGACTTCCTCCCTCCCTCTCCATCCTTCTCCAGCCTCTACCCCGGCCTCGGAAGAGTGACCCATCTGTGCCAACCCAGCATGTTGATGAGGTGTTGTGGTTCCTCAGCAGACGACGTCGCGGCGAGCGGGACTGTGCTGCACTAACTGCCACACCAGCACCACCACCCTGTGGAGACGCAACGCCGAGGGGGAGCCGGTCTGCAACGCTTGCGGCCTCTACATGAAGCTTCACGGGGTAGGCTTTCTACTGCTCTGCTCTGGCTCTCTACGTTGTTCTGAAACACTTGGCGGAGGCAGAGAAATCAGTACAACCTAAGCCATCCAAGGTGTGGGAGCATTTCACACTAAATACATCAAACCAGTGTGTTAATTGACCGAGGTGAAGTTATTTTCATATTCGACATTCGTCTCACATTTGGAAGACGCTACTTTGCAGCGTTGCGTTAGGGACCGGTGAAAACTACCCATACCATTTTGAAAAATAATATTTGTATGAATATAAAACCTCAAACAGACACCAGAGTATCTTAACAATGTCTGGTATACTTCCACAGCCTTTACTTTTTCAATGAAGTTTCAAATAAAATGATAGAAAATCCCTAATCTTTGAAAATAGCTTAATCCTTGCAAATCTAAAAAATTTTCAAAATTGTGTCATAAAAACTTAAATATACACCAGACTATTCAAATAAAGTCTGGCCTACTTCCACAACCTTTCAATTTTCAATAAAGTTTTAAACAAAACTGTAATAAATTGCTCATCTCTGAAAATAGCATTAAATCCACGCTAATGTTAATAACTTTTTTAAATTGTGCACCTGTGTGCAAATTCAGAAGATTTTTTTCAGTTATGTTTTTGCATAAAGGGTTGGAAATTAATGCTTTTTTGTTTTTTGCTTTTTTATCCGATAAATCGATTAATCGATTATTAAAATAATCGTTAGTTGCAGCTCTACTCTGCTCTCTACTGGTCTGGTCTGCTCTCTACAGCTCTGCTCCCAACCGGTCTGGTCTGCTCTCCACTGCTCTGCTCTCTACTGGTCTGGTCTGCCCTCTACTGCTGTGCTCTCTACTGCTCTGCTCTCTACTGGTCTGGTCTGCTCTCTACTGTGCTTGTCTCTACTGGTCTGGCCTGCCCTCTACTGCTGTGCTCTCTACTGGCCTGGTCTGCCCTCTACTGCTGTGCTCTCTACTGGTCTGGTCTGCCCTCTACTGCTGTGCTCTCCACTGGTCTGGTCTGCTCTCTACTGCTCTGCTCTCTACTGGTCTGGTCTGCTCTCTACTGCTCTGCTCTCTACTGGTCTGGTCTGGTCTGGTTTGCTCTCTACTGCTGTGCTCTCTACTGGTCTGGTCTGCCCTCTACTGCTGTGCTCTCTACTGGTCTGGTCTGCTCTCTACTGCTCTGCTCTCTACTGGTCTGGTCTGGTTTGCTCTCTACTGCTGTGCTCTCTACTGGTCTGGTCTGGTCTGCCCTCTACTGCTGTGCTCTCTACTGGTCTGGTCTGCCCTCTACTGCTGTGCTCTCTACTGGTCTGGTCTGATCTCTACTGCTGTGCTCTCTACTGGTCTGGTCTGCTCTCTACTACTGTGCTCTCTACTGGTCTGGTCTGCTCTCTACTGGTCTGGTCTCTACTGGTCTGGTCTCTACTGGTCTGTTCTACTGGTCTGCTCTACTGGTCTGCTCTGCTGCGGTCTACCAGTCGTGTAGATTCACCCTTAACATCCGGAAGATCAGGAGATACCTGTCTGAGCACTCCAACCAGCTGCTAGTCCAAGCACTTGTCCTCTCCAAGTGGGACTACTGCAACTCGCTGCTCGCCGGTCTCCCAGCATGTGCACCCTCTCCAGAGCTCGGGATTCAGAACGCAGAGGCCCGTCTGGTCTTCAATCTACCCAGACGCTCCCATATTACCCCACTCCTCATCTCCCTCCACTGGCTTCCCATCATGGCCCGTATCAGATTCAAGACCCCGATACTGACCTTCCGAGCGGTGAATGGGACTGCACCCGACTACATCAAGTCTCTCCTGCAGCCTTACAGCCCCACCCGCCACCTACGGTCTTCTTTAGACAACCGTCTGGTGGTCCCACCACTCGAGTGCCCGGTCCCAACACAAGCTTTCCTCCTGTCTTGCCCCCCAATGGTGGAATCAACTCCCCACCTCCATCAGAGACACTGACTGTCTCTCCACTTTCAAGAAAAGGCTCAAGACGCACTTTTTCCGGGAGTACAACGGTACTTAAGAATGATTGGCTGGACCTGATGTTTCCTCCAGGATCACAATAACTCTTATTGAGAGACTTGTTGGTTAGTTGTAACTGACTTTAAACTATTGTACTTGCTGTGTAATATATTTGTGTTGCTTGCTATTTTCCACAGGTACACCCTTGCACTTTTTGAGGTTCATGTTTTTAAATGGTTTGATTGTGGCTTGTTCAACTACATGCTCTTGTGGTTCTTCCCTTTGGGACTTATTTAGTTTCAGTGTATGCTTCATGTTTTGGTTACCCGCGGTGTTTGGGGTTATCTCGTTGTTATGATCAGTGACGTATGCACTTTTGTAAAGCTCTCTTTTGGAAGTCGCCTTGGATAAAAGCGTCTGCTAAATGCATAAATGTAACTGCAATGCTCTCTACTGGTCTGCTCTCTACTGGTCTGCTCTCTACTGGTCTGCTCTCTACTGGTCTGCTCTCTACTGGTCTGCTCTCTACTGGTCTGCTCTCTACTGGTCTGCTCTCCACTGGTCTGCTCTCTACTGCGCTTGTCGGGTCTGCTCTGGGCTGCGTTTCCCAAAACCATCGTAAGCCTAAATTTATCGTAGAATCCGTCATACGATGGATATTAGTTTTACGGGCCATTTCCAGAGCCCATCGTAGCTAAAGAGGCTCTTGAAAATGCTCGTAGATTAACGAGAGCTCCAGATCAGTCATGTACATCGCTAAGTGCATCTTAAGCATCTTTGAACAAAAGTCTTGAAGTTGCGACAGAACATCCGGGAACCGCTTTAGTTGTTCATGTAAAGCAAATTCCATGATTTACTTCTCAGTACATTATATAATAATTTACATTATATATACACATTACATTACATTATATATGAGTTGCTGAAAGCATGTGCAAAGCACTGAAATGTGGAGTTAGACCGTTGAACAATTACTTACCCGTTTTCAGCTCAGGTTTTGTTTAGGTGGGTCAAAACCAACCTATCCACGTCACAGCCACCTATCTATCTATATCATAGACTTATATGACCTATATACGTCAGATCACAATGGCTCCTCTCACTTGCCGTAGCGTCCATTATCCAGGTCGTAGGTACTTGAGAGAGGCGGCGCCTTCCACACAGGGGGCGGAGCTTCAGCTCCTTCAGGTGACACACCCCCCCAGTATCAAGCAGAGAAGACTGCTGATTTTCTCACGGTTTCAAAGCCTAATTTAACATACTTGTCTGTGTTTTTAATTCAAATTTGGATGGGTAGTTAACAACACATTCTTCTGTGGTGTGATGAACTTCAAACACATTTTCAGTTCTGCTTTACAGCATCTTTAAGAGACACATACAAAAGTTCTCCTTATGAGCATGTTCGGGAAACGCACGTAAGAAATAACGATGGTTTGTTATTTTACTTGTAGAGAACCCTCTTAACAGCTAAGATCCATCGTTATGGGGAAACGCAGCCCTGGTCTGGTCTGCTCCAATCTACTGTACTCTAGACCTTCTCTATACTGTCTGTTGCCCCCAGGTGCCCCGCCCCCTGGCCATGAAGAAGGAAAGCATCCAGACGAGGAAACGTAAACCCAAAATGAAGACCCCCCAGGGGGGCCCCCGGACCTCCCAGGGGGGGGGGCAGGCATCCAGAGGTCAGCTGGCGGGAGGGAGGAGGGTGTGTGTGTCCTTTTAGTATATACTGCAGCCTAGCTCTTGTAGTTGATATTCCTCCTTCTATCCTTCTCTGTCCCTCCACCCACCCTCCCTCCCTCCACCCCTCCCTCTGTCCCTCCACCCACCCTCCCTCCCTCCACCCCTCCCTCTGTCCCTCCACCCACCCTCCCTCCCTCCACCCCTCCCTCTGTCCCTCCACCCACCCTCCCTCCCTCCACCCCTCCCTCTGTCCCTCCACCCACCCTCCCTCCCTCCACCCCTCCCTCTGTCCCTCCACCCACCCTCCCTCCCTCCACCCCTCCCTCTGTCCCTCCACCCACCCTCCCTCCCTCCACCCCTCCCTCTGTCCCTCCACCCACCCTCCCTCCCTCCACCCCTCCCTCTGTCCCTCCACCCACCCTCCCTCCCTCCCTCCACCCCTCCCTCTACCCCTCCACCAGGGGGGACAGCCTCAGGTACCAGCTCTCCAGCGTCTCTCTCCATATCTGAGCACGCCTCCACCATCAAGAGTGAGCCCAACCTGGCACCCTCGCCCTACCCAGGACTAACCCTGACCTCCGCCTCGCAGGTCAGCCTGGGGGAGGCAGGGAGGGGGGGAGGTAGCAGGGGAAGGAGTGGGGGAGGGAGCTAGGGGGATGGAAAAGGGTAGGAAACAGGGAGGGTAAGGCCAGTATCCTATGTAATCCAAACGGTCCAAACTGGCTGTGGCTGGTAACATCATGTAACAGTACTTTTCTGTCTCTTTCCCCCCCCCCCTCTGTCTCCCTCCTTCCTCTCTCCCTCCCTCCCTCTCTCCGTCCCTCCCTCCTCCAGACCTCCTCCCAGCTGGACAGGGCAGGGTCTGTGCTGGTGGACATCAAGTATGAGGACTTCCCCTTCACCTCCTCCTCCCTTGCTCCTCACAACTCCTGGTGTGCTCTGTCTCAGGCCTGAGCACCTCCACAACACCAACTGGTCTCAACTCACCTGGTCCCCCCCCCCCCCCTCCTCATCTAAAAGTCATCAACGTGTTCTGCAGCTGGACAGTCTGCAGCTGGACAGTCTGCAGCTGGACAGTCTGCATGCTGAACAGTCTGCAGGCTGGACAGTCTGCAGCTGGACAGTCTGCAGCTGGACAGTCTGCAGGCTAGACAGCCTGCAGCTGGACAGTCTGCAGCGGGGCTGTCTGCAGATGGAGCTGTTGTCAGGACATCCCAGAGACATCCCACTCGAGGTAATCAGCTCCACGCTATCACCACGGAGACAGGAGCACCAATCACAGGGTCGTCAGATTTACGACCTCGGAGCTCATCACATGATGATTAACTTTTACAGAGACATTATTTATGTTGAGATAAGCAGTCACACCCCAAGAACTCAGACGCCAGCCTCACATTACCCACAATCCACCTCTACGTGTTCCTGTTTCAGGGGGCGTTAACTTCCACAGCACTTCTCACAGCAGCTGGGACTGGACTGGAGAGTTGTTCTGTGTTTAGTTGGAGTTTGGTCCAGAATACTGGTTTTCATGGTCCAGAATACTGGTTCTCATGGTCCAGAACACTGGTTCTGATGGTCCAGAGTACTACAGTAGTTTTGATGGTCCAGAATACTGGTTCTCCAGATCCTGACAGCGTCTCTGGGTGATTAAACTGACTTCATGTTCTGACGTTGAAATTGCAAAGAAAAAGAAGGGGAATTTATTTTTAATTATTCGGAATTGAGTTGTGTTGAACTATGACGGAAGTGTTGTGAAAGGAAGCTGTGATTGTATCATAGTATCTCACTGCTTACAGTGTTCTTTGAAATCTGTTTAGTTTAATAAACTGATTCTTTAATTGTTTATTTTGTTTTTTCCTAAACTCATCTTTCCAAATAATTAAAGTACATTTATTGGTCATTCCTGTTTGTGTAGTATAGCTGTGTGTCAAGGATTTTTCTCCATATTTCTCTTTCTTTCTCTCACCCTCTGTCTGTCTGTCTCTATCTCTACCCCCTCTAAATATTCTTAACTTGTTAGTCCTTGTTTACGGGTGGAAAAAAGGCCACAGCCTGAAGTGAAACGCCCTGGTAGATAAGCACAGTACTAACGACACACTAAACCCTCTGCAAATCACCCATGAAGTTCCCCTCAGTTTTCACACTGCTGGTGGATGAAGCTCCTGAGACCAGTGTGTGTGTGAGCAGGAGTGTGTGTGTTTCTCAAGATGTGTGTGTGTGAGATTAGGCTGTGTGTGTGTGTGTGTGTGGAGAGTGTGTGCTCCTGTTTCCCATGTCAGCGTTGTCGATCAAAGGTTGTGTTGCAGCTTGTTTATGACGCTGGTCCTGGAGCAGGCTGGTACCTCTTGACTGGGGGGGGAGCATTTAACTGCCCTGCCCCACCTTTATGAGTGACGACCAATAGGAGAGAGTGTGTTATCTGCAGAGTGTGTGCACTGTGGAGGTGAATGTGTGTGTATAGTGTGTTCAGTGTAGAGGTGAGTGTGTGTGTGTGCTGTGCTCCTGTACCTCCAGGTGATGTAGCTGTGCTCCTGTACCTCCAGTAGATGTAGCTGTGCTCCTGTACCTCCAGGTGATGTAGCTGTGCTCCTGTACCTCCAGGTGATGTAGCTGTGCTCCTGTACCTCCAGGTGATGTAGCTGTGCTCCTGTACCTCCAGTAGATGTAGCTGTGCTCCTGTACCTCCAGGTGATGTAGCTGTGCTCCTGTACCTCCAGGTGATGTAGCTGTGCTCCTGTACCTCCAGGTGATGTAGCTGTGCTCCTGTACCTCCAGGTGATGTAGCTGTGCTCCTGTACCTCCAGGTGATGTAGCTGTTCTCCTGTACCTCCAGGTGATGTAGCTGTGCTCCTGTACCTCCAGGTGATGTAGCTGTGCTCCTGTACCTCCAGGTGATGTAGCTGTGCTCCTGTACCTCCAGGTGATGTAGCTGTGTTCCTGTAGCTGGGTGAGCTGCCTGGTATCTACCGTATTTCTTCGATTAAACGCCGCCCTCAAATAAACGCTGCCATCGATTAAACGCGGCACCGAAAAAAACAGAAAACGGTTATTGGTTAAATTAAAACACTGTATTTATACAGTGTGTAAATCAGAAGTGTACTATAATTTCATCGAAGCAGCTGGCAGACACGAGGCTTTCTTACTACAGGTTTATTTGAAGCTTCTTCTCCAAATCCACCGTGAAAACTATACCCATAGTAGCCTATAACTGGGAGAAAATAAAGACCACATTAGCTTAATATGAACATTTAATGACATGCGCAGCGTGTAAATAACGTTCACCAAAGTAAAATACAGACACAAAACAACATACCTCGTTGGCTGCATGCTGTACACACGGTAACACAGGTTTCCTTGGATCGCTAACATCCGACCAACAACCTTAAACTTTTATCAGAGCATTAAATTGTCCGTGCTCCGCATTCTGTTAGCTTGTTGACTCTCACTCACGAGCGTTCCAAGCCTTCAAAATAAAGGCACTGTACTCTTACCAAATAAAGTCACTTAATACTACCCACTGGATGCAATTAGGCCTATATAATTCTAAATTATGACATTGGTTGAAAACAAATTAGACATTATTATAATGTAATTGCAACAGTTACATGTACAAATAGCGAGGTAGCCAAGGGTGTAGGTTTGGTCTCAGCTTTGGTAGGGTCACTCATAGATATATATCAATGGGGTCACTGACCAGCAGCCCCCCCCCTCCCCCTCCCCCCTACAAGTATAAGTGTGAATGATAGAATTCATGGGTAAAATTGTCTAAACATCCCTTAAAAAAACTGCAATTTAATGCAATCTTTACCAAAATGGACAATTCAACTTCTCACCTGAACCCCTGATGCTGATTCATCACCAACCTGCTCTACATCTGTAGCTTCAGAGTGCTGTTTTTTCTGCACAGTAATTCATCAATTTACTACAGACACTAACCATGCTTAGTTGACTGCTGACATTGGTCGAGATTACGGGGATAGCCATATTACTATCCAAGCGATCATATAGGCCTACTTATTACCAGTTAATATCACTTTTGAGTTGCTCTCCTGCTGGTACTGGGCTAAACTAGCACGGTCCCATTATGTGGGTAAGTTATCTTTATCCCTCTGGCTTCAACAAGACAAGCTGCTGCTAACACACTGGTTGAAAGATTGCAGACGCTAGGGCTCTACCACACTAACAACTTTCAAAACATGTTTCCATTGTAGAATGGGTGGCGATGTAAGACAGGTTTGCACCGTGTGGGTAGTTTTTCTACTATCTAGCTAACTAACCACGACCTTCTTAATAGCTACTTACTCTCTGGGTGGTGAAAAAACTTCTAATACATCTCTTCATTTTGGGTGACATTTTCCATTCTACAAAGCACAAAAGGGTCAAAAATATCTATGCTGAGACCAAACGAGATACTAATATGAGGCTTTATTATTTCCTGGTGTATTTAGTAGTTTACCGTGTCAGACTACTGACAGCTCTCTCTGCAAGTCAAGATTCACGAAGTGTTTCTGACTCTGCCACTTCAGCCAATTAAATGACATAATCTTGTCTCGCAGGCTCGAGGGCCCATTGATTCCATTGGATAACTTGGAAATGCATTTTTCACGAACAATAACCTGAATGTTTTGCAAATATATTGTGCAATTTTATTTTTTCGAAGTCGATCCAAATTGCAGCACAAAGGAATCCCTTTAAATTGTGTAATTGTGTAATAAACGCCCACCGTTTAATCAAAGAAATACGGTACCTGCCTTTATTTTTTATTCACTCCGCACAGGAGTATACTGTTATTTTTAGTTAGAGCACTACTTAAGTAGCCTGGCTGCCAGCCCAACTTCTCCCCGCCCAAAAAAGAATTCGGTCGGGAAGTTGGGTCTGGAGGGTCTCGTATTGGGGACCAACAACAGAAAACCAGGATCTGGGCGAACCAATCAAATTGCCAGGGTGGGCTTTATACGATGATGGACAGATGATCAACAGTAACGTAATCACCATCGTCACAAAAGAGCGCTTAAGTTGAATTCGTTTTGAACAAACATGGAGATCTGGGATGTTATGATTCTGCCATCGAGTCTGTTTTAGAAGACATCGACAGCGCATTAATTTTGAAAGAGGAACAGAGAGACGCAATCAAGGCATTTGTCGATGGAAAATATGTTTTTGCCGTCCTTCCCACGGGATTCGGTAAAAGTTTAATTTATCAGCTGGCCCCGATGGTCGCGAAGAAGATGGGACACAATAAAAACCCAGTGGCCATTGTGGTTTCTCCTTTTCTTTTGTGGAGTTGTAATCCTAAACGGAGAACTTGTTCGTATATGCATTGCCCTTTATTGTTTCGCTCAAAAAGGTTGACCATGTGAACAAGTACTCCCCCTACCCTTAAATTAATTAACACCGGCAAAAATAGTTTGTATTCATTCTTCAAGCATACTTCAAGTCTACTTGTAGTTTAGTTCTGTTGACAACAACTATGCGGTGCTTAACATACGTCACATACTCTGTTGCTCTGATTGGTTGTAGATCTATCCAATTGCGCGAAGAGGCATTTGTTTTCCAGGCTCACGCCCTGTAGTCAAAGCCCAACGGAGAGTTCTCAGACTCATATTCTGACTACAATTATGAGTATGACAACATCAGGCTACTACTTAAGAGCCAGTAGAACAACATTTCGTTCTTATGTGCACTTAGCTGTGCTGTTGAATTAAAAAACTATTAACTGAGTTGATGTTGTTCTTTAGCTCAATATTGTTGCCACCCTCCCTCCTCTTTCCCCCCTCCCAGTCAATTTTTTTTGCTGGTTTTGGGAAAAGAAATGTGTGTGACCAGGGAACAACAGAGAGAGAGTGTGGGAGGCTGGTGTTGGGGAGGGTAACACAAGTATTTATTTAAGTCATATTCAAGCCTTAAATCAGAACTTCCTCAGGTTGTCTGCCTCCCCTGGGAGACTCCATCATCTCCTGTCAAGGAGGCTTGGCAGGAGCAGGACTGTGGTGTGTCTATAGACATGCATGCACCTACATACACACACACACACACAGACACTTACACATTTCAAATATAAATACGGTTGTTTACTATGTTTAAAATGATGATGTGGGATACCTTACTGGTCATTTGTTACCCTTCTCTTACCTTCCTCAGTCACCCAGCCCCCCTCTCACCCCCCCCCCCCCCCCCCCCCCAGTCACCCTTTCTAGTCTGAAGATCTGTTTTTTTTTCTTCTTTTTTTCTCTCCCTTTGTTGAACATAATAGATCAAATATAAATAGAGAAGGAAAGAGAGGCAGAGCGAGAAAGACATGGAGTGAAAGAGAGAGAAAGGATACAGAGAAAGAGAAATGTCCCCCTGGTCTTGTTTCAACAGTCTGATATAATTAGCTATTTCTAAACAGAGTCCATTCTGTTACAGATTTCTAAATTTAGTAGACAGACAGGAATGATGGATAACAGGGAGGAGGGGGGAAGAGAGGGAGGAATGATAAGAGGGAGGGAGGGAGTCAGTAGAGGGAGGAATGATAAGAGGGAGGGAGGGAGTCAGTAGAGGGAGGAATGGATAAGAGGGAGGGAGGGAGTCAGTAGAGGGAGGAATGGATAAGAGGGAGGGAGGGAGGAATGGATAGAAGGGATAAGCAGGGAGAGAGAGAGAGGTTTTATGAAATTTCCCAGAGGAGGATAGTCCTCCTGTTCTTCCCCTGAGGAAACTCCACTGCTCCTCACTCACATTTCAAGTTTTTTATTATCAGATGCACAGAACAACACAAGGTCAGACTGGACACTGAAATTCTTGGAACAAGACAACGCAAGCAACCTGGCATAACATAACATATACGTACTAAGAACATAGATTACATATATGATTAACTAAAATATAATATAAATACAATAATAATAAAACATCCTTAATATACAAAATAATATGCAATATACAATACAATATACTAGACCTCTAATACACATAATGACCTATACTAAACTTATAGACCTAACTAACCTAAGACAAGACCTATACTAACCTAAGACACATGTAATTGATATACACATACACACATGTATACATACACACACAGGTTGGTTTTACTATCCTAGACAGGACCGACAATTTACTCCTATTCAGACTCATGTTTTCGCTGACCTCTGACCGCAACCCAGGGAAAGTGATTGGTTGGCCGGTCTAGGATTAGTTAGTACTGAGACACAGACAGCTGGAGTACGTAGGCGCCCGTCCACTCATCCATCACATCACTGCACCCTCTCTCCCTCTGTGTGTGTGTGAGAGGGGTGTGTGTGGGGAGTGTGTGTGTGTGGGGAGTGTGTGTGTGAGAGGGGTGTGAGTGTGTGTGAGAGGGGAGTGTGTGTGAGTGTCTCTATCCGTAACCACAGAGGAGCCCAGAAAGCAGCAGAGGTCAAGTCCAGGTTCACTCACAACCCCCCCTCCTCTCCCCTGCACCCCCCTCCTCTCCCCTGCACCCCCCTCCTCTCCCCTGCACCCCCCTCCTCTCCCCTGCACCCCCCTCCTCTCCCCTGCATCCCCCCTCCTCTCCCCTGCACCCCCTCCTCTCCCCTGCACCCCCCTCCTCTCCCCTGCACCCCCCCTCCTCTCCCCTGCATCCCCCCTCCTCTCCCCTGCACCCCCCTCCTCTCCCCTGCATCCCCCCTCCTCTCCCCTGCATCCCCCCTCCTCTCCCCTGCACCCCCCTCCTCTCCCCTGCATCCCCCCTCCTCTCCCCTGTATCCCCCCTCCTCTCCCCTGTATCCCAGAGAGATAGACAGAGACAGAGAGAGGAGAGAGAGAGGTGCAGAGTGATGTTTACCAGGTACCTGGGTTCCCAGCATGCCACCTCAGTATCAGTGCCTGGTGTCTTGCACGCACAAACACATACAAACTCACATTCAGGCATGCAGGTCTAGGTTCTAGAATGCTGATCTGGTCTGGGCAGTGTTACCCACAGAATGTGATTATATTTGTGGCGATAGGAAGGGGTGGAGCCAGACGTTGTAAAAATGTGTCCTATGTCCTGGTGTGGGTTAGATGTGAGTGTAGAGGGACTTCAACAAGTCATGCCTGTGACACATTTCTTTGCATTAATTTGAGCGCTAAATCGTTTTTGGAGCTTTACGTTATATAACGTTGGACTCATATTGTTATATTTGCCGAATGTAATTAACTATGAATATTATTATACTTTACTTAAATGTATCAGTTTTTGACATATTTGTGCAGAAAATTATGATACTAACCGTTAGTAAACTCCGGATTGATTCTCCGATTTTTGGACACAGCGTGCACGGAGAGAGGGGGCCATTACAAAAGAAAGTGACAATGTATTGAATTTTAAACACTTAATATAGAAATGTAAACACAACCGAATATGTTGGTTTTGAATTGACCTCTTTAAAATTGAAATTTGAATGTATTTAAATTAAATCAGATCCAAAAATTAATGGTTCGGACATTCAGATTGCTCAAATTCCAACAGTGAGATAAAATAATTATATACAAAAATGCAAGCTTCAGAAATTCTATTCAGGCTGATCAAATTCAATTGGTGAAATTCCGATCCCAAAAATTTGAGCCAAATAATTTTAGCAGAAAAAATTCAAATAGCAACATCAGTCATACAATCACAGCCTGTGGTCTGAGGAGAGAGGTCCGTTTTTGGGGATCGAAAAAAAAAGAAAAGACTAACGCTGTGGGGGCCGTTGGAAATATTTAGAACTCACTCATCTAAAGGTTAAAATTCTAAACATGATGTCACTCAGTACCAGTCCTAGCACATCTGGCGCTCTAGGCGAAATGTATCAACAGCACCCAACCCCCTCCCCCGGGGCCGTCCCCCCAAACGCAACGCGGAGATATGACGTAGCGCGGTTGGCGCCCTCTGCTGGTAGTGCGGGAGGGTTAATTAAGGGATGTACTTGGGAAGATGCCGCCTCCCTCTTCATGCCGCCCTAGGCGGCTGCCTATGTCGCCTGTAGGAAGGACCGGCCCTGATGTCACTGATTTGCTTCCGGAGCTATTCACAGACAAGTCCATTGCAAGGACTGTTTCCAGGTTAAACTGTAAAAAAAAAGTTACTACATTCATTAAAGTGAACACATTTGTGGCAGTAAAAAAATGTCGCTGCTGCTGGGTTCTAGAATGCTGATCTGGTGTGGGTTCTAGAATTCTGGTCTGGGTTCTAAAATTCTGGTCCAGGTTCTAGAATTCTGGTCTGGTCTGGGTTATAGAACGCTGGTCTGGTCTGGATTCTAGAACGCTGGTCTGGTCTGGGTTCTACAACGCTGGTTTGGTCTGGATTCTAGAACGCTGGTCAGGTCTGGATTCTAGAACGCTGGTCTGGGTTTTACAACGCTGGTTTGGTCTGGATTCTAGAAAAGCTGGTTTGGTCTGGGTTCTAGAATGCTGGTTTGGTCTGGATTCTAGAACACTGGTCTGATCTGGATTCTAGAACACTGGTCTGATCTGGATTCTAGAACACTGGTCTGGTCTGGGTCGGGCCTCTAGTTCTGTTTGATCCTGTGATGTCATACTCAGCGCTCCTATGCAGCTGAGCACAGCACTAAATTATCATTATTATGGCCGTCGTAAAGACACTGCTGGAGCTCTACCATTCTTCTCCATTATCTCTCCCTCCCTCCCCTCTCATTCTCCCTCCCTTCCCCCTCTCATTCTCCCTCCCTCCCCCTCTCATTCTCTCTTCACTGATGAGTGAAGGAGAGAGACATTGAGAGTGTGAAGGAAAGAATGAAGGAGGGAGAGATAAGGAGAGAGTGAAGGAGGGAGAGACAAGGAGAGAGTGAAGGAGAGTGTGAAAGAGAGAAAGAGTGAAGGAGACTGGGGGGCAGAAATGAGATTAAAGACAGAATAGGAGAAAGAGACAGGAGAGTGATGAGCGAGAGAGACACAAAGGGAGTTCTGCAGAGTTATGGCAGCAGCTCCAGATCCTGTAGCAGAATCTCTAATCATGATTTGTTTGATTACATAGAGCAGGCAGTGCTTTCATCAATCCCTTCCACCACGAAAACATCTACAGCAGGGGGTCAATAGTTCAACCTCTCTACGCTAGTCTGCTCTAGTACACTATACTGTACTCTTCATGTGTGCGTGTTTGTTTGAGTCAGGGGTTGGTGGTGTGTGTGTGTTTTTGTGTATGTGTCTGAGTGTGTGTGTGTGAGAGAGTGATACCGTTCAGCTACACACCTCGATAGCTGCCGACCTCCTGACAAGGTCAGAGAACACACCTCCACCTGGACTGGTCCTCTGATCTGAGGGCACCTTACACACACACACCTTACACTGCACACACCAATATGTTACATCTGGTATCTCCAAGATTTACCTTTTATGATGTTGTGTTGGAGATATGATGTTGTTGCACTGTGTAAAAGACTGTGTCCATCACTGCACTCTCTCTCCCTCTGTGTGTGTGTAGTTTGTGAGTGAGTGTGTGTGGTTTGTGTGTGTATGTATATAGCTTGTGTGTGCCTGAGTGTGAGTGTGTCATTTGTGTGTATGTGTGTGTGCGCATGTCTGTGTATGTATGTTCTGCTGGCCAGACTCTCAGTCTCTCCCTGTTGCTATAGGAGATGGTGGAACAGCAGCCCTCCCTCCCTCCGACTGAATGGTCTTATCTTCCCCAAACATTGACTTAACCCCTCATCTTACAAGACACAGACTGGACTGAGAAATCACGCACGCATGCACGCACAGACACACACACACACACACTCACTCAGATTTACATGTATTCAATTAGCAGGCAGTTTAATCAAAAGCAACACACAAACAGCTCATGTAGAAGATAGTAATGTATAATGTGATGATAGTAAATACAGGAGTTCCAACAGTCAGTCTTTTACACAGTGCAACAACAACATCATATCTCCAGCACAACATCATAAAAGGTCAATCTTGGAGATACCAGATGTAACATATTGGTGTGTGTGCAGTGTAAGGTGTGTGTGTGTGTGTGTGTGTAAGGTGCCCTCAGATCAGAGGACCAGTCCAGGTGGAGGTGTGTTCTCTGACCTTGTCAGGTCGGCAGCTATCGAGGTGTGTAGCTGAACGGTATCACTCTCTCACACATACACACACACCTACACACACACACACACACACACTCAGACACACACACACCTACACACACACCTACCCACACACACACACACGCTCAGACACACACACCTATAGACTTCAGAGAACACTATCCCTGCTGAAACTGTGAGATTGAGCTTGTTGAAAAAACATAAATCATGGTTTTTGTGATGTCACAATGTCAGACCATGTGTGATTTCCTATTGTCAGAACATGTGTGATGTCATTTTGCCTGTGTAATGTCATCATTCCTTTGTGATGTCATCCTCTTCCTCCTCTTCTTGCACATTAGTGCTGCCTCCATGGTAATCCTCAGTTTGTAACAGGGTTAGGGTTAGCCTGTCTCACCCTTCCTGTAACAGCCCACGTCATGGTAACCAGTTTAAGAGCTGCAGGTGGCCGGAGTGGCAGTGTGGCTACACAGATTAGTGATCAACACGCACAGCCTCCCAGCTGCACAGCCTCCCAGCTGCACAGCCTCCCAGCTCTCCTGCTGCACAGCCTCCCAGCTCTCCTGCTGCACAGCCTCCCAGCTGCACAGCCTCCCTGCTGCACAGCCTTCCTGCTGCACAGCCTCCCTGCTGCACAGCCTCCCAGCTGCACAGCCTCCCAGCTGCACAGCCTCCCAGCTGCATAGCCTCCCAGCTCTCCTGCTGCACAGCCTCCCAGCTGCACAGCCTCCCAGCTGCACAGCCTCCCAGCTGCACAGCCTCCCTGCTGCACAGCCTCCCAGCTGCACAGCCTCCCAGCTGCACAGCCTCCCAGCTGCACAGCCTCCCAGCTGCATAGCCTCCCAGCTCTCCTGCTGCACAGCCTCCCAGCTCTCCTGCTGCTCAGCCTCCCAGCTGCACAGCCTCCCAGCTGCACAGCCTCCCAGCTCTCCAGCTGCACAGCCTCCCAGCTGCACAGCCTCCCAGCTCTCCTGCTGCACAGCCTCCCAGCTCTCCAGCTGCACAGCCTCCCAGCTGTACAGCCTCCCAGCTCTCCTGCTGCACAGCCTCCCAGCTCTCCTACTGCACAGCCTCCTCTATGCCTCACCCTCCTCTATGGAGCCTGTCTCACCCTCCTCTATGGAGCCTGTCTCACCCTCCTCTATGGAGCCTGTCTCACCCTCCTCTATGGAGCCTGTCTCACCCTCCTCTATGGAGCCTGTCTCACCCTCCTCTATGGAGCCTGCCTCACCCTTCATGGCAGCCTCAGATGTAGAGAAGTGTGATGTCACAACACAAACATCCTCTAATCAGGGAGATAAGCTTCACACAACATGCCAAACAGAGGCTTCTAACCTAAGTTGTACAAGATCTCAAACTACAGAAACTGCAGAAACATGAGCTCAAACTATACCCCTTGTCTCTCTCTCTTTCTCTCTCCCATTCTCTTTCTCTGCTATCCCTTCCCTCTCTTTTGCTCACTCTATCTTTCTCTACCCCCCCCCCCTTGCCCCACGCTCTCTATTTTTCTCTCTCTTCCTCTCTTCCCTCCTCTCTCCCTGCCCCTTCTCTTGCTCCCCTCCCTCCCTCCTCTCTTGCATGCTGCTGGTTCCAGAGGGCCTGGTCAGTGTCCTAACTGTCAAGGCCTGATTGATGTCCTATGCTGGGAAGTCAACTTATCTCCCTCCCTCCCCCTTACACCCCCACTCCTCCCTCCCTTCCTCACCCAACCCCTAAACTTCCCCCTCCCTGCATCTTTAGAAGAGAGAGTAAAAGAGAGAGAGGGGGAGAGAGAAAACAGTTTGAAGGTTGATAAGTCAACTACCTGTGGCTTACTTTACCTCAACATGTGTGTGTGTCCCAACCTCATGGCTCTTCTGTTGTCTTTGATGTGCTTTTAAAGTGGCCAATGCTCTCTCTGCTTCACGTCTTATTTGACAAATGTTTATCCGTTATTAAATGGATTTGGAGTACCCCTACGTATCTCGAGGAGGGAAGGAGGAGAGGAGGGAAGGAGGAGAGGAGAGGAGGGAAGGAGGAGAGGAGAGTAGGAAAGGAGGAGAGGAGGGAAGGAGGAGAGTAGGGAAGGAGGAGATGAGAGGAGGGAAGGAGGAGAGTAGGGAAGCAGGAGATGAGAGAGCAGGGAAAGAGAGGTATTAAACAGTTTACAGCTTTCTTTGGGTTTGTATAATGAGGTATGTTTCTGAGAGAAGGTTTGGAAGGAGATATATATAGAGAGTTAGGAGAAACAGGGAGAGGTAGAGGAAGAAATGGAGAGAGAGAGAGGTGGGAAGCGGGATGGAGCGAGAGAGTGAGAGAAGGGGAGAGGGAGACCACCCAGGCATCCAGCGTCTCATTCAGTCTAGATTTATGGTTGGTGGCCTTCAGAACCAGCCGACGTGTGTGTGTCCCGCATATTCATGTGTGAGTGTGTGCCAGGAGTTAAACACAGAGCCAGGAGTTAAACACAGAGCCAGGAGTTAAACACAGAGCCAGGAGTTAAACACTGCCAGGAGTTAAACACAGAGCCAGGAGTTAAACACAGAGCCAGGAGTTAAGCTTAGCACATTGCAGGGACACATTTGTACTTAACCCTCTCCCCTGTAGAGAGAGCTAACCCCAAGCCTGAGGTGTAATTGCCTGTTTTTACTTCCTTTAGGTGTCTTGAGCCCTCAGTCAGTCAGTCTTGAGTCCTCAGTCAGTCTTGAGCCCTCAGTCAGTCTTGAGCCCTCAGTCAGTCTTGAGCCCTCAGTCTTGAGCCCTCAGTCAGTCTTGAGTCCTCAGTCAGTCTTGAGCCCTCAGTCAGTCTTGAGTCCTCAGTCAGACTTGAGTCCTCAGTCAGTCTTGAGCCCTCAGTCAGTCTTGAGCCCTCAGTCAGTCTTGAGCCCTCAGTCAGTCTTGAGTCCTCAGTCAGTCTTGAGCCCTCAGTCAGTCTTGAGCCCTCATTCAGTCTTGAGTCCTCAGTCTTGAGCCCTCAGTCTTGATCCTTCTCTCTCTCTCTTTCTAGAGGGTAAGAGCAAGAGAGAGGGAGATCAGTTTATCAGTTGGGCCACATGTGGGAAGCCAGTCGGCGTCCTGTCAGAGGGCAGACACAGCAGTAAAGAGGAAGTAGCTTGGCATAGACAGGAAGTCCCTCTCCAGGAAGCCTCATGGAAACCGGCTGCTGTACACAAACAAACAAACACACACATCACTCTGACTCAGGGCTGTGTGTGTCTGTGCGTGTGTGTGTTTGGGCTGGGCTGGACTGGGCTAGTATATTGGCTAGGCCAGGTTGAGTAAGCCTGGGCTGGGCTAGTAAATTGACTAGGCTAGGTTGAGTAAGGCTGGGCTGGGCTAGTTTGTTGGTTGGCTAAGCTAAACTGGGCTTGTATGTTGGCTAAGCTGGGCTAGTAAATTGACTAGGCTGGGGTTGTTTGTTGGCTAGGCTAGTTTGGGGTCTGAGATTGGGTCTGTTTGTATAACAATGTTCTAATCATTAGCAAGAGTTACCACCTGCATCTGCCTGACCTTGCTCATTATGCTGACAGTTGGCTTCTCTTGTCATAGGCTAGCATATGTACACACACACACACACTCTCACACACACACACCCTCACAGGTTCCCGTCAGAAAGAAAACAGAGCACAAAACAGTAATACAAGGTGGGTGTGTGTGTGTGTGTGTGTGTGTGAGAGAGAGAGAGAGAGAGAGAGAGAGAGAGAGAGAGAGAGAGAGAGAGATGTGCGTTTGTGTGATACTGCCACCTAGTGACCATGACCAGGGACGCTGTATAAGGGGGAATTGTTAGGACGATTCCCCTGACTGACAGGGGCCCCCAAAAATAGAAGAAATAATATAAATTATCAAAAAACATAAATATATATTTTCTTTTTCATGGGGCCCAAAATTCCTGGCGGCGCCCCTGACCTCTGCAGAGATTTAGGGTGCTCCTCCAGTACTGAGCTCTGCAGAGATTTAGGGTGCTCCTCCAGTACTGAGCTCTGCAGAGATTTAGGGTGCTCCTCCAGTACTGACCTCTGCAGAGATTTAGGGTGCTCCTCCAGTACTGAGCTCTGCAGAGATTTAGGGTGCTCCTGCAGTACTGAGCTCTGCCAGCAGGGTAAGATGGGAGAGGAGGAGAGTTTGCTGTTGTCTGGTGTTGTGGCCAAAAGTATCGAAAATGATTAAAATGTTTACTATATCACAAAATCCCACATTTCACTGTTTAGGGCCTGATATAAAATGACTGCTAAAATAATTTATGTGTTTACATCGTCAGCACATGGGAAAGTGTGAACTAGTCAGGTAAAATCTATCATTTTTATTAGATTATAAGAGCAGATTAATTAAAATAAAAACAGGGACTCTTTGCATATATTGAATGTTTTTGCCAAATACTGAAGCATCAAACTTAAAATAATAATGTGTCAATGCCAATACTTTTGGCCACGGTTGTACAATGATAGACTAATCTGATTCCTATAAACAACTACAATCAGTGGCAGAGAAAATAGATGACAACTAATATAATATGTGGTGCTGTCAGTTTAACGCGTTATTAACGGCGTAAACCAGGGGCGTTGTTAGACCCTTTTTACTGGGGCACGTGCCTGCTGTGCCCCAGTACATACCTGCTGTGCCCCAGTACATATCTGCTGTGCCCCAGTACATACCTGCTGTGCCCCAGTACATACCTGCTGTGCCCCAGTACATACCTGCTGTGCCCCAGTACATACCTGCTGTGCCCCAGTAAACAATTTACTTTATTAGTCAGTGCATTCATTTAGACTGATAATCCCGGAAAAATAAACGCAGTATCCCAATCAACGCTTGTGCATGCTGAATTCCATGTCAGCGTGCTCTTCTGAGCTTGCCAAAGAGCACTGTCGGTAGGCTAAGAAAACATTACAAAACTAAAGAAAGTTTCAGAATGATAGGCCTACCGAGCATCTTATTTTGACAAAAACATTAAAACTATATTACATGAAGCTCATAAAACAGTATTTGTGCTCAAATTGATGCGAAAATAATGGCGCTTGCATTACTTATTGATGTCCCTGCCAATGCTGATATCAAACTTGCGGACAGGCCATCAGGAGCACTGGGAGAGTGCACCTGGCGGGCCGAGACCAAGCCCCCATCCCTCGCCCCTCGGCTTGAAGCAACGGCCCCGGTGGATGTAGGTGGTATTGCATGTACGGTTAGGTTTCCGACTCTTCCGGTCGTTTTTAATCTATTAACTCCATTCAACAACCTGGCTCATACTACTAGCTTTTTCATAGAAAATTTTTTCCCGATTTTTGCTAAGTTTGAAACCAATCTGAAATGGGTAAACTAGCAACCCATTTCTTTGCTTAGTCAATGAAAGTTGCCTGCGAATGTGCTGGCGGATACTAACAGCACAAAAGTTCACATTGGCCGATAGCTGATTTACATGAGCTCTCGGAGCTAGGGAAAAAAAGAGCCACTGTTTAAAGTTAGACAGGAAGACACGGAAGTGGAAAGATGGCCGCGTCCAGTCTCGCGATCTCGCTTGCCTCACTGCGCCACTGAGCACTTTTCATAGAAATGAATGGGGACGCCATCTTGGAAGACAAAAGTAGCTTACTCTAGTTATATTAACTCTATGGCCAAGACACTTCTGGGCCAGAGGGCCACTTGACTTGTTTAAACTACTAATAAAATGTTGGCAGAAGATTGAGCGACATGGTTGACCGGCCGTCCCTTTTCCCCAAGAAACGTAAGGGGCTGAAAAATAAGAGACAAAAAGACAGGCTAATCTTCACTAGACAACGTTTTACAAATTGAAAAATGGCTATGTTTATTTTACATAAAGCTCTAAAAAACGATCAAACTACAGCTTGTCCAGAGATGCCTGTGCTGCGGTAGCCGCTACTAACAGCCCTTCACCACATCCGCTACTAGCATCATCAAGAAGGCCCTCAACTGACTATATTGTATCGTTCTGTCAGTATTTTGTTGTACATTTTTCTAAATTTTTATATTTATATTCAAGGATAAGCAAACTCACTTTAAGATTTTAAGATTCAATATGTTTTTTATATGTTTACTGTATGCACCTGCCCACCAAAGCAAATTCCTTGTTTGTGAACACTGCGAATGAACACGATTCTGATTCTGAAACAGCCTATCTCTCTGTCTGCCTGCCTGTCTCTCTGGCTGTCTGCTGTCTTTCTGCCTATCTGTCTGTCTGTATGTATGCCTGTCTCTCTGTCTGCCTGCCTGTCTCTCTGTCTGTCTGCCTGGCTGTCTCCCTGTCTGTCTGCTGTCTTTCTGCCTGTCTCTATGTATGCCTGTCTCTCGTCTGTCTGTCTGCCTGCCTCTCTGTCTGTCTGCCTGCCTGTCTCTCTGGCCCATATCAAGTATAATCAAATCAACATTCCACAGGTTCTGTTTTTGTTCGCAGGTCACATCAGAACATTCCATAACTGTGCCTGTATCCGTGGTGACTCTACTGTTGGTTTGGAGAATATTCCGGAACTCTAATCTGGTTCTCATGGTTCCATGAGGGAGCTCATGCTCTGTGGTCTGGTGCATGCAGCAACCAGACAGGACCAGGAAGTGTCCTCCACAGCTGTACTGGTGCATGCCTTTACTCCACACACCTGGTCCTGGTCTACATACACACCTGGTACTGGTACATATACACACCTGGTCCTGGTCTACATACACACCTGGTACTGGTCCATATACACACCTGGTCCTGGTCTACATACACACCTGGTACTAGTCCATATACACACCTGGTCCTGGTCTACATACACACCTGGTACTAGTCCATATACACACCTGGTCCTGGTCTACATACACACCTGGTACTGGTCCATATACACACCTGATCCTGGTCTACATACACACCTGGTACTAGTCCATATACACACCTGATCCTGGTCTACATACACACCTGGTACTAGTCCATATACACACCTGATCCTGGTCTACATACACACCTGGTACTAGTCCATATACACACCTGATCCTGGTCTATACTCTACACAGCTGGTCCTCTCTCTGTTTCTCCCTCCTTCACCTTTTCTCTCTCACCCCCCCCCCACCCCCCTCTCTCTCCCTCCCTCTCAGTGTCTCTCTCAATCTCACTCTTTCCAGGGTTTAGAAGACCGGTCGTTCTGGTTTATTTGGATTTCTGCAGAACTGGTCTTTCCAGGTAGAACTTGCCCCAACGTCGATGTTTGTGTTGCTGTGCAGAAGAACTGCCCCAACCGGTTCTTTGAGGCGGAGATGGAAGGAGGGAGGGCAGGCAGGCTGAGACCTCCTCCCTCGCCTCTTTCTCCTCTCTCGTCTTCCCTCTCTCTCAGTGTTTCTGTCGGCTGCTGTCTCCATCTCAGAATGAAGCTCTGACAGCACAAACACTTTCTGGAACGGAGAGATATGGACTCACACACGAACAGGACGACAGACGTGAAAGAGAGAGAATAAGAGAGAGAGAGAGGGAGAGGAGGAGAGAGAGAGAGAGGTAGAGACAGCTCCTTGCTCTGACAAGGTGAGTAGACTTTCTGTGCCCACTGTGGAGATGTGCAGAGGGATGACAGGTGTCATGGGGGGTGGAGCAGTTTAGAGGGGTGTGGAGGGGTAAGAGAGGGGTGTGGAGGGATGAGAGAGGGGTGTAAAGGGGTTAGAGTGGAGTGTAGAGGGGTAAGAGAGGGGTGTGGAGGGGTGAGAGAAGGGTGTAGAGGGGTAAGAGAGGGGTGTGGAGGGGTGAGAAAGAGGTGTGGATGGTGTAGAGGGATGAAAGGAGTGTAAAGGGGTGAGAGAGGAGTGTAGAGGGGTGAGAGAGAGGTGGGGAGGGGTGCAATAGGAGTTTAGAGGGGTGAGAGAGGGGTGTAGAGAAGTAGAGGGGTAAGAGAGGGATGTGGAGGATTGTAGAGAGCGGTTTGGAGGGTGACAGAGGGTGACAGAGGGGTCTAGGTTGGTACTAGGGTACTGGTGCTGGGGCCTGGTGTTGGTACTAGTGTTGGGTCTAGGGAGGTTGATGAAGAGACTGGTATTGAGTAACAACAGCAGAGGAACCAGGATGAGGAGGTGGAGTAAAACATGTGTGATCTTGTCTGTGGGGTTGTTCACAACCATGCAGATGTGTGGGTGCTGTCTCCACAGCTAGGTCTGACACCTCAGCTAGGTCTGACACCACAGCTAGCTTTGACACCTCAACTAGCTCCAACACCTCAGCTAGCACTGACACCACAGCTAGCAATGACACCACAGCTAGCTTTGACACCTCAACTAGCTCCAACACTTCAGCTAGCACTGACACCACAGCTAGCAATGACACCACAGCTAGCTCTGACACCTCAGCTAGCTCTAACACCTCAGCTAGCTTTAACACCTCAACTAGCACTGACACCACAGCTAGCAATGACACCACAGCTAGCTCTGACACCTCAGCTAGCTCTAACACCTCAGCTAGCTTTAACACCTCAACTAGCTTTAACACCACAGCTAGCTTTGACACCTCAACTAGCTCTAACACCTCAGCTAGCACTGACACCTCAACTAGCTCTAACACCTCAGCTAGCACTGACACCACAGCTAGCTCTAACACCACAGCTAGCACTGACACCTCAGCTAGCACTGACACCACAGCTAGCTCTGACACCACAACTAGCACTGACACCTCAGCTAGCTCTGACACCACAGCTAGCTCTGACACCACAGCTAGCACTGACACCACAGCTAGCTTTGACACCACAGCTAGCTCTGACATAACAGCTAGCACTGACACCACAGCTAGCTCTGACACCACAGCTAGCTCTGACACCACAGCTAGCACTGACACCACAGCTAGCTTTGACACCACAGCTAGCTCTGACATAACAGCTAGCTCCGACACCACAGCTAGCACTGACACCACAGCTGGCACTGACACCACAGCTAGCACTGACACCTCAGCTAGCTCTGACACCACAGCTGGCACTGACACCACAGCTGGCACTGACACCAAACCTTGCTGTCTCCCCACAGCCAGCTGTCTCCCCACAGACAGATTACATCCACTATACAGACTACAGCAAGAGAGCGAGATGAGGTGAGGATAGAGATGAGGAGAGAGAGAGATGAAGATAGAAAGATGAAGAGAGAGAGATGAGGAAAGAGAGGGAGAGAGAGATGAGACAGGTACAGGTCTTTTCTTGCTCTGCAAGCTTTAGGGAAATGTGTTATCCAACGTATCCCAACATGTCGACTTAGCAGAAAACAGATCCATGGTGTGTGTTTGTGTGTGTGTGTGTACTCCCCCTGCATTTCCTTTTGATTCTACCTTGGTTTGGCCTGGCCTGGTTTGGCCTGGCCTGGTTTGGCCTGGCCTGGTTTGGCCAAGATAAATACACTGCAGAACTGTCTTCCAGGTCTAAATAGGGTTTAATTCACATGCTTCCTCATTCTATGAATGATCATTGATATTCTCCTGCATCAGAGATACACATGCACACACATTAACACACACACCAACACACAGATCAAGGCTGAAGGCGGTGCTGCCAGCCAGTACAGCCAGTTCTCCAGGTTGTTGTTATCGTCTATCTCTGACTGTCGTCCTGTGTAACAGTTTCCTTCCTGTCATCTCCTCACATAACCAACCAGTTATTAAAGCCAGAGGTCAGAGGTGGTGACACAAAGGTGGAGGCGCCATGGCGATGGAAGGTTTCAGCGAGTTGATTCGCCGGCTGAATGACGCACACGAGCGAGAAGTCGAAGGTGAGGGAAATGCCCACTGCTGCCAGGCTTATTAACAGAGCCCAGATAGGACTAACCTAGCCTGGCTGCCAGCCCAATTTAGCCCCGCCCACAAAAAAATGTGGTCGGGTAGTTGGGTCTGGGATCGCTCGGTTGGGGGAAAAGTATGTCCGAACAGGAGTTGTTCGGACCAATCAAATTGTCAGGGCGGGCATTATATGATGATGGACAGATGATCAACAGTAACGTAATCAACCACGTCACCAAGCGCTTGGGTTGAATTTGTTTTCAACAAACAACATACTACGTTGCTCTGATTGGTTGTAGGTATATCCAATTGAGCGAGGAGGCATTTTTTTACGAGTTCGGTTGAGACACGCCCCATACTCACAGCCCAACGGAGCGGTATCAGACTCATATTCTGACTAGAATTATGAGTATGACAACGTCAGGCTACGACTAACCCAGGGTGATTAACAGAGCCCAGATAGGACCAACCCAGGGTTATTAACAGAGCCCAGATAGGACCAACCCAGGGTTATTAACAGAGCCCAGATAGGACTAACCCAGGGTTATTAACAGAGCCCAGATAGGACTAACCCAGGGGGATTAACAGAGCCCAGATAGGACCAACCCAGGGTTATTAACAGAGCCCAGATAGGACTAACCCAGGGGGATTAACAGAGCCCAGATAGGACCAACCCAGGGTTATTAACAGAGCCCAGATAGGACTAACCCAGGGGGATTAATAGGGGTGTGAATCTTGTGGTACCTCACGATTTGATTAGAATCGATTGTTGGGGTCACGATTTTATAAAATATCAATTCACAATTTTTCAAAGATTTTTATTTATTTATAATGATGCAAAAGAAAAACAGACGAAAAAAAAAATCGATATACATAACCAAACAAGACTGGACCACACTTTTACACTGGAAATCAAATATCTTATGGTCATGTGATACTTCTGTGCTCGTCCTATAGGACTGAGAGAGAAGATCCAGGAGCTGACCAATAAGAAGGGAGGGTGAGTGTGATTGGAGTATGATTGGATGAACTCACTTCCTAGTAGAAATATAGAACATAGGAGCATACCTTATTTATAACTCCTCAAAAAAAGTTTGGAAACGTTATTTCAGTCGATTATTCCTCCCCTTCAATAATACCAATTGGTATTGTATTTTATATCGTTGGAAAGCCCGATTAGTCACCTTTACAACGAGGTACAACTTGTAAGGATCGTGCATTCGTGGAATGAGAAACAAAGCTAACTGTGTGGGTAGCGGCCCAATTTTTTTGCCAAAATCCCCTTTAATATTCTTCTGTTGGTATTCACACTCGTTTTGAATTGCTTGGTGGATTGGATGTTTGCACTCTCCCACAGTAAGAAGGAAAAAACAATACATATTGGCCATTTTAACGCTTTATTAATTTGACACGGTCAGGGACCTCAGTAGCGTGTGGAAGATTCATACGCAGCCACAACAGCTTGGCCCCTCCTCCTCATGCTGGTCACCAGCCTGGTCAGACACTGCTGTGGGATGGCATCCCATTCCTAAACCAGGATTTGACGCAAGTCAGCCGACGTGTTTGTGTTGGTAACTCTGGCACGTACAGCACGCCCAAGCTGATCCCACAAGTATTCAATTGGGTTGAGGTCTGGACTCTTGGCAGGCCATTCCATCCTCTCCACTCCCAAGTTCTGGAGGTACTCTGTGATGATCCTGCCTCTGTGGGGGCGAGCGTTGTCATCCTGGAGGATGGAGTTAGGTCCCAGATTCTGGAGATATGGGATCGCCACTGACTCCAGTATCTCATTCCGATATCTCACTGCATTGAGATTGCCTTCAATGATGACAAGTTCTGTTTTGCCTGTGAGAAAGATACCGCCCCACACCATGACACTACCCCCATTGAAAGGTGTCACGCGATCTATGCAGCAATCTGCATAGCGTTCTCCACGCTGTCTCCATACTTTGATCCTGCCCTCCAGCTTCCGCAGACAGAACCTAGATTCATCACTGAACATGGTGTTACCCCACATTCTTAGGTTCCACTGTCGGTGCTGTCGAAACCAGCGCAAACGGGGCTGAAGGTGATGGGCAGTCATTACAGGCTTCCTGGCAGACTTATAAGCACGAAGACCAGCCATGTGCAGTCTGTTCCTCACCGTCTGATCAGAGATCTGTCTGTGGTACCGTTGTGCAAATCTTGCCTGTAAATCTCTGGAAGAAAGCCTATGGTTCATCAGTGAAGTAAGGGTGACGAAACGGTCTTCTTGGGGTGTTGTCTTCCTGGGACGGCCACTTCGCGGTCTGTCTTTGACTTCACCAGTCTCACGGAACTTGGTCCTAAGTTTGGAAATGGTACCAGGGCTGACACCACATAATGCTGCCACTCTGCGTACCGGAACAGCTTCCAGTTGCCCAATTGCACAGGCCTTATCCTGAAGGGACAAGCATGGCATGTTTATGCTTGGAGCACACACAAACTCAACAAAGTTCCAGGACCCATGCACACAAGTGCTGTCAATTAGGTTAATTAACACACCTGTGGTCAATTAACACACCTGTGGTCAATTAACTCATCTGTGACTGGCATACACCTGCCAGCACTTGAAGCTCTAAACAAGAGTGAATACCAAAACAAGAATATTGCAGGGGATTTTTTTGGGCCGCTACCCACACGGTTAGCTGTGTTGCTCATTCCACGAATGCACGATCCTTACAAGTTGTACCTCGTTGTAAAGGTGGCTTTTCAACAATATAACATGTAATACCGATTGGTATTATTGAAGGGGAGGAATAATCGACCGAAAAAACGTTTCAGAACGAGTTTATATCAGAAATCAGTAATAAAAAGTGGCTTGTACCCCGATTTTACAGTTTTCTTGTGGTTGTACAGCTGTTTCGAAGCGGGCGTATAGCCCAATTTTAGAACTAAAAAGTGGATCTGTCCCAAGATCTACAGACCGTGCAGCTAATTTAATGCTCAACACTGGAACAGGGGTTTAGGCCTGTTACTTGAAAGAGGAATTATTTACTGTGTCGTCTGTTACACTATCAGGGGTGAGAAATACTGTGACTTGCTAAAGTAGGCAAATGGTTAGTAGAACATAACATTTCATAATCATTTCAGTAAATCACACAGCTGCAAGACCCAGTTAAATGTTATATATAGCTAGCAAACCAATGTTAGCTAGCATCGCTAACGACATTGAACGACATTGGCTGAATTTATACTATCTCTAAAATAATTTTGTAGACACAACAATGGATTTTGCCAGTTATGGACATACTATCCACAACCGAAGTGTGTTAGGCTACGGTATGCTGTAAAATCATTTCTTGATATCAAGCAAAGCACGATTATAGGCGATTTTACAGCATTGTTCCAGTACAAAGTGCAGCATATATTCCAGGGCGGGTTATAATCCGATTTACAAACACAAAGCACCCATTCTGGTAGGGTGCGGTTAATAGAAAATTCGGCTTGTTTTCCGAAAAACACGGTAGCTGCATAGCCACATGGCTTGGTCAGAAGACCTGAGATACAGCCTGATTGCAATTGTTAATTTTACTTGTGAGTTAAATAAACCTTACCTTCATAACTGTCAACGTAGTTTGAAACGTTCAATTTGAACGTTTGAAAGGCAGCAACATGTACATCGTTAATTGTCATATTTGGAAGATCACCCAAACTGATTTTTTTCTTTGGGGGGGGACTTAACTGCTAGTGAACTGAATATAAACAACTATATGTTAACTGAATACAATAACTGAATATAAACGCGGAACATAGATTTGTATCTTACAAAACCAGATTTTCCAAAAATTGCTCCAAAAAAGAGATCCAATTTTTAAAAGCGGAAATTACCGCATACTGCATAACCCAGGTCAACAACTTCTGGTACAGCAGTTATGTTCGTTATTTCACACAAAATGCAGTTTTTCAGGAGGCGTTTGGGTGATCTTCCCAAAATGACAAATAACTATATACAAAGGATTGTATGTTGCTGCCCTTCAAGAAGCAAGAGGAAAAGGGGGACCAAATTGTACCAACATCAACAAAGTAAGGTTTATCTAACTCAGTGTTTTTCAACCTTTTTTGAGCCACGGCACATTTTTTACATTGGAAAAATCGGTAACACTTTAGATGAGCTCACCAAATTCATAATTTATTAACCAATTTGTTACTTATTAGTTAACGGTTTGTTCACCATTAGTTATTTGTTGTGCATACAAAATGTATCATTAGTAAAGCATTAGTAAAGCTAAACCCTAACCAAAACTTAAACCCTAAACCTAAACCCTAGCCCTAAACCCGAACCCTAACTGTGTGAACAAATGCTTTACTAATGATACATTTTGTATAAACAATAAATAACTAATGGTGAACAAACCGTTATGAATTTGGTGAGCTCATCTAAAGTGAAAAATCTTGCGGCACACCACCGACCAAAAATGTTGCAAAATGACACAAGTCTAAAACAGTATTTTTCTTAAAAGTGCCTTGTGTGCACAAAGGGAACTGCTAGCCTAACATCACAACGTCATCACATTAGCAACGACGCATAGATACTACTTTTTTCAAGTATATGTCAGAGCCCACGCTTCTTTCCTTTAACTTGAGAGAAAAAGTGTATTCAGTACTTTAACTTTTACCAGTCTTTTTAAACATGAGTATCTGTACTTCTATTTGAGTGAAGGATGTGTGTACTTTTGCCATCTTTGGGTTTGACTGATCATACTCTACTAGTTAGGCCTGACTGCTGGTCTGTTGTGAGCAGGGATTGCAAGCGGATGGAGGAACTGTTCAACAGGAATCAGCAGCTCAGAGAGCAGCAGAGGCTTCTGACAGACAACATCAAACAACTGGAGAACAGGTAGTGTGTGTGTGTGTTTGGCAACTTTGTGAATGATTGATCCCTTGCTGATCTGTGTTTGTGTCATTTTGCGTGTGTGTGTGTGCAGGCTGCGGGCGGGGCTGTGTGACAGGTGTTCAGTAACTCAGGATGTGGCCAGGAGGAGACAGCAGGAGTATGAGAGCTCCCAGATACAGAGTCTACAACACATCTCCCTCCTGGGTGACCGCTCCTCTCCATCCCTCCTCTCTCTTCTCTCCATCCCTCCTCTCTATCCATCCCTCCTCTTTCTCCTCTCCATCCCTCCTCTCTCTCCATCCCTCCTCTCTCTCCTCTCCATCCCTCCTCTCTCTCCTCTCCATCCCTCCTCTTTCTCCTCTCCATCCCTCCTTTCTCTCCTCTCCAGATCTCCCCTCTCTCCTCTCCATTCCTCTTATCTCTCCATCCCTCCCCTCTCTCCTCTTCATCCCTCCTCTCTCTCGTCTCCATCCCTCCTATCTCTCCTCTCCATCCCTCCTCTCTCTCCTCTCCAGATCTCCCCTCTTTCTTCTCTCTCCTCTCTAATTCTCCCCTCCTTCCTCTCTCCTCTCCATATCTCCTGTCTCTCCTCTCTCTCCTGTCTAACTCTTCCCTCCTCTTCTCCATCCATCCCCCTCCTTGGGGTTAGGGTTAACCCCAGGGTTATTGGCTAAGGTCAGAATCAGGTATTTCCAACACATCAGTCTGTAATCTAACCCTTCCCATCCCCCCATCCCCTCATCCCCTCATCCGCCCATCCCCTCCTCCATCTCACTCTTCCTCTCTTGCCCCCCCCTTAGCCGCGGAGGTGAGTGTCCTGAAACAGAGGAACCGGAGGCTGAGGGAAGACCTGAGAGCAGTGCAGGAGTGAGTCTAGCTGTGCACTCACCATGCTGCCCTCAGCCACACCATGCTGCCCCCAGCCACACCATGCTGCCCTCAGCCACACCATGCTGCCCCCAGCCACACCATGCTGCCCCCAGCCACACCATGCTGCCCTCAGCCACACCATGCTGCCCCCAGCCACACCATGCTGCCCCCAGCCACACCATGCTGCCCTCAGCCACACCATGCTGCCCTCAGCCACACCATGCTGCCCCCAGCCACACCATGCTGCCCTCAGCCACACCATGCTGCCCTCAGCCTCACCATGCTGCCCCAAGCCACACCATGCTGCCCCCAGCCTCACCATGCTGCCCTCAGCCACACCATGCTGCCCCCAGCCACACCATGCTGCCCTCAGCCACACCATGCTGCACCCAGCCACACCATGCTGCCCTCAGCCACACCATGCTGCCCTCAGCCACACCATGCTGCACCCAGCCACACCATGCTGCCCTCAGCCACACCATGCTGCCCCCAGCCACACCATGCTGCCCTCAGCCACACCATGCTGCCCCCAGCCACACCATGCTGCCCTCAGCCACACCATGCTGCCCCCAGCCACACCATGCTGCCCCCAGCCACACCATGCTGCCCTCAGCCACACCATGCTGCCCTCAGCCACACCATGCTGCCCTCAGCCTCACCATGCTGCCCCAAGCCACACCATGCTGCCCCCAGCCTCACCATGCTGCCCTCAGCCACACCATGCTGCCCCCAGCCACACCATGCTGCCCTCAGCCACACCATGCTGCCCTCAGCCACACCATGCTGCCCCCAGCCACACCATGCTGCCCTCAGCCACACCATGCTGCCCCCAGCCACACCATGCTGCCCTCAGCCACACCATGCTGCCCTCAGCCTCACCATGCTGCCCCAAGCCACACCATGCTGCCCCCAGCCTCACCATGCTGCCCTCAGCCACACCATGCTGCCCCCAGCCACACCATGCTGCCCTCAGCCACACCATGCTGCCCTCAGCCACACCATGCTGCCCTCAGCCACACCATGCTGCACCCAGCCACACCATGCTGCCCTCAGCCACACCATGCTGCCCTCAGCCACACCATGCTGCCCCCAGCCACACCATGCTGCCCTCAGCCACACCATGCTGCCCCCAGCCACACCATGCTGCCCCCAGCCACACCATGCTGCCCTCAGCCACACCATGCTGCCCCCAGCCACACCATGCTGCCCCCAGCCACACCATGCTGCCCTCAGCCACACCATGCTGCCCCCAGCCACACCATGCTGCACCCAGCCACACCATGCTGCCCTCAGCCACACCATGCTGCCCTCAGCCACACAATGCTGCCCCCAGCCACACCATGCTGCCCTCAGCCACACCATGCTGCCCCCAGCCACACCATGCTGCCCCCAGCCAGCAGACAGATGTTATTGTTGCTCTGTTTACATTAGAATTTGATAGTTGATTGATCTAGCACAGTGGTTCCCAAGGTGGGGCGGCACTACCTAGGGGGGTGCAGAGCCATTGCAGGGGGGGTGTGCGGTGCGGATGGATGAGTGAACAAATCAATTCATAAATGACCCTGCAAGCTGCAAGCATAACATGGACACGTTTTTGACGGTGCTCCAACGTAAACGCAAAGCAGAGGATGAAGCATCGCCAAATGTGCTTCCAAAGCTATTTCCTTCTGAGCCAAAGACTAGAAAATATGACGACACAAATCTTGTCTTTGGCATCACCTGTACAACAGTGGTTAATAGAGAGCCACAGTGTGTTGTCTGTCTTAAAGTGCTAGCTTGTGACAGCTTGACAGGGGAGTCAGATGGGTGAGTGGTTAGGAAATCGGGCTAATACCCAGAGGGTTCCCGGTTCGATTTCTGGCCGTGCAATATGACGTGTCCTTGGGCAAGGTATTTCACCCTATTAGCCGCGGGGGAATGTCACTGTACTTGGATAAGATGCAACTGGATAAGAGCATCTGATAAATGACTAAATAAAAATAAATAAATTGAAGCCGAACAAGCTAAGACGCCACTTGAAGACAAAACATCCAGAGCACAAAGACATGCCACTTGAGTTTTTCAGACAAAAATTTGTAAACTGAGATTATTTGTTAGAACTCTGACCTCTGGAACACTGTTAGAACTCTGACCTCTGGAACATTGTTAGAACTCTGACCTCTGGAACACTGTTAGAACTCTGACCTCTAGAACACTGTTAGAACTCTGACCTCTGGAACACTGTTAGAACTCTAGCTTCTGAAACACTGTTAGAACTCTGACCTCTGGAACACTGTTAAAACTCTGGCCTCTTAAACACTGTCGTCTGATCTTCTGTACTTCCTATGTGTCCAGTTTGTATGTAGCTTTGGATAAAAGCTTGTGCCAGATGAATAATAATTTTTATTGTTTCATGACAACTTCCTCCTTTCAGAAGTCAAGGTGGGTCCTCCTCCCAGGATATGACCTCAGAGGTCAGACAGAGCCCTGACCTCTCACCCCCAGCCACGCCCCTGGTGAATGCAGGGTGCAAGAGCAGAGGGCTGCCAGTAAAGGGCAACGGCGCTATGAAGACAGAGCTAGACCAGACAGATGCCTGTGCAACTGAGGGTGAGAGGAGACACAAAACAAGCAGACCCAAAACAAGCAGACCCATGTAGACTCCATCTATCAGTCATGTATTTGAGAAGGTTCAGGTGTACTCGATTAATGTTCCCTAGCTCACGGAACACAGCTGGAACAGTTTACTCACACATATCTCTGTTTTACTCTGCTCAACTCTTCTCTGCTCTACTCTGCTCTACTCTACTCTGCTCTACTCTACTCTACTCTACTCTGCTCTGCTCTGCTCTGCTCTGCTCTGCTCTACTCTACTATGCTCTACTCCAGCAGAACAGAGTCACCAGTGTGGCTGGACTGGAAGGCAATCTTTGGTTAGTGGGTTTTTTTTCAACTAAACTTTCTTAAACATTGATGCTTTTGCAATATCAAACTTTGAGTCTCAAATGCATGTGCTGTTTCTGTCGCTGTGGGGAAACTGGGGAAACTGGTACTTTGTACTTTACCCAGTGAATACACTTTGTTCTGTGACAAGCTCCGGAAACACTATTAAAAGTCTGCTTTCTATTTACACTGATTATACGTCTCTTTGGATACAAGCTCAAATAGTGTGAAATACGACTTTAAACACAGGAAGATTTTCTGATCTCATTTCCCTTCCAAGCGACCATTCACACTTCTTGTTTCTCCACAGAACTCCTATAAGCCCCTCCCCCTAGCCAGAGAGGCTCCTCCCCCCTGGAGGACGGAGCTAGGTGGGGCTCCGGCGAGAGCTGTGGAGCGGAGGTGAGAGGTCAGAGGTCGTTGACACCAAGACACTTGGGACAAGTTTTGTGTTCTTAAACGCGACATGTTTGGAGCGCATGTTAGTGCGATAACTTATTTATTTTTGTCCATCCATCCCTCCCACCCCTCCTCCCTCCCTCCAACCTTCACCCTTGTCTTCTCTCTCTCAGAACCCAGAGTTTGGACATCATCAGACAGTCGCCCATCGCTCTCTCCATCCCCTCCCACCTCCTCCTCTCCAGGAGTGCCCTCTCCTCCTCCTCTCTCCCAGGACAGGACAAGTCCAGCCGCCACCAGGTCCTGGTCCCGGTCCCCTACCGGCCCCGCCCTCTGGCCCCCAGCCTCACCCTGCCATGGCCCCTGGCCCCGCCCCCAGACTGGGCCCCCAGGGAGGGGGGTGGTAGTCTCTCCCAAGCCCAGCTCCCCGCGCTTCCCTAGCCTGCACACTTCCAGACACCCCACCCAGGCACAGCAGGGTAGCCCAGGGAGGAGGTCCCCAGCTGGGCAGGGCTGGCCTCTCCACTGCCCCTTAGAGCCTGGAGCCACCCTGGGGAGGGAGCAGGGGGAGAGAGGAGGGAGGGAGCAGGGGTCCGTGGATGTGAAAGTGGCAGCGCTCCTCAGGAGCGATACGGTACTGCACCCCGAGACAGCGTTGGGAGAGAGGCTGGGGAAACCGGTGATGACAGACGGGCCTCTGGATCTATCTGGTCGAGGGAAGTCTAAAATGAGCCAATCGCCACAAGAGAACAAGCCCCGCCCCTCCCTGCAGGAGAGGAGCAGAGAGGAGGAGAACCTGCTTGTAACCTCTCCCTCCCCCTCTTCCTCCCCCCGTCCCCCAACACCCCCCTCCTCGTCCTCCACCCCCCCTGCTGGCTCCTCCCCCTCCGCTAACCAATCACAGCAGCAGAACCAGCAAAACAACAAGGTACCTAGAGCCCACACACACACAGGCATCCATGATGCAAACACACATGCAAATACACACATGGACACACTAAAAAAGAAAGCATGTCTAAATAGGAAATGTAACTGTCTGACACATGAAACAGTATACCAATGTTCACAACTCACCTTATTCTGCATGTGTCTGTATGTGTTGTCTGTCCCATGTGTGTTGTCTTGTTTGTTTGTGTTTAGCATCAGGGGGAGGGGCTCACAGGGAGCGAGGACCTATCAGCAATCCCCAAAGACAAGAAAATCCCAGTGCTGACCATCTCATTACGACCAGGTGTGTGTGTGTGCGTGTGTGTGTGTGTGGGGGGGGGGGGGGGGGGGGGGGGGGGGGGGGGGGGGGGGGGGGGGGATGTGGGTGTGTGTTTATGTTCAGAAACACTCATCCATGTGGTCTTTACATCAACAGTGGTGCTGCTGGACACTCTACACTGCAGTTTGAAGAGACAGGATCATCATCACTCACCTGACCTGGTCAGTTTTCACTCTCTCTCTTCTATCTTTCCATCTCTTATCCTCTCTCCTCTCCTTTCATCCCAAAGTTTGACAAAATATTTGGGAATAAAAAGGTTCACAACAGAAATGTGCATTATTGATGAGGACTCTACTGTATTATATTGTGCTCTGCTCTGGTTTTAGGCTTGTCTGTTCTTTCCCCTGTCCTCCTCCTTGTGTCTGGGAAAAAAAGTTTCAAAATGTTAAAACAATATTTTTGAGAAAAAAAGTTTGCTTACTTGATGAGGACTTTAATATGCTCTACTGTATTCTTTTGTGCTCTGATTTACTTTCTTTTAGGCTTATCTATTCTCCTTTCCCCTCTCCTCCTTTCCTTTCAGTGTGTGTTGAAAAAATATTGTTGAAAAAACGCTTTGAAAGGTAGAAAAAATATAATTTTTTCAAAGGTTGAAAAAATATTTCCTATAAAACGTTTTGAAATCAAGTTCTGAATTTGAAAAAAAAAAAACATTTGATAGGTAAACCAACTATTTGTGAAAAAAGTACGTAATAGATGAGACAGGGAGTTAGCGATGTGGACATGACTGATCACACATGGCCATATATGAAGGAGATGTTCAAAACTGTTGGAGGATTCCTGGCGTATGCTAAAGTGTCTTTTTGTATTAATGTATTAATATGATGTGAGGTCCAACAGGTGTAGTAGTGGCTACTTTTTACTTCAGTATATGTCAGAGCCCACACTTCTTTACTTTAACTTGAGTGAAAAAGTGTAGTCAGCACTTCATCTTTTACCAGAGTCTTTTTAAACATGAGTATTTGTACTTCTACTTAGTCAAGGATGTGTGTACTTTTGCCACCTTTGCCCCCAGGGTCGTAGCCAGAAGGAGGCTGCTGGGGAGGGAGACAGAGGAGACAGGGGGAGGGGAGGGGGAGGAGAGAGACCAGACCAGTCAAAGTACCAAGAGGACCAGAGAAGAGCTGGACAGCGACTGGGACTTAGAGGGTGAGAACACACACAGAGATATACACACACACACACACAGAGATACACACACACACACAGAGATACACAGATACACACAGTTTTATTTTCTACACAGACAGAGATATTCCTGTGTTTACTTTCTACACACACCTCTCCTCCCCCTCTCTCCTCTCTTCCTCCTCTGCCCTCCTCCTCTCCTCCCCTCTCCTGTCCTCTCCTCCCCTCTCCTCTTCCTCTCCTCCTCTCCCTCCTCCTCCTCTCCCCTCCTCCTCCTCTCTCCTCTCTTCCTCCTCTGACCCTCCTCTCTCCTCCCCTCTCCTCCCCTCCCCTCTACCCCTCTCCTCCACTCTCCTGTCCCCCACTCTCCTGTCCTAACCTCCCCTGTTCTGTCCTCTCCTCGTCCTCTCCTTCTCCTCCTCTGCACTCCTGTCCTCCCCTCTCCTCCTCCCCTCTCCTCCTCCCCTCTCCTCTCCTCTCCTCTCCTCTCCTCTCCTCCTCCTCCTCCTCTCAGCAGTACAGAAGGAGAGGAAGGTCCGAGTGAGTCCAGCCTCCACTGAACAGGAATGACTGAGGTCAGGAGTTACACACACATTTACAATCATACACAGACATACACACACCTTAAACATATCAAATGATTCCTAACACTCACAGTCACTCTCTCTGCACATGTGATAGATGGTACTTTATTGACCCACAAGGGGGAAATTGAGCTTACAGTTTTTCATGATTGCTAAAACACATTTTTTGAAACAGTCAACCATTTTCTCAAAACTAAACACAAAACCAAATGTTCAAACTCAATTTCCAAAACCTCTGACTCTTCTGGCAAAATCAAACACTCGCCCCTAAACCATGTAACCTGTGCTCAAAATCAAACTCTGCTTTCAGATTACAAACACAACCAATCAATATATAAACACTGGAGCAAATGATTACACACAACACAAAAAATGTAGAACACAGCATCCAGGGCATGTAGTTACATGTAAAGAAGAATGTGTTTATGTTTGCACAGTAAATTCATTTACTGTAGCAATAAAGAAAATAGATTTTGGTGTTTGACCCATTGACACTTTCCTGATGTACGACTATTTTTCCTTTTTTCTGCTCGTCTCTTTCACCAACCATCTCTGGAGGAGGGGATCCCTCACTGAATTGCTCCTCCCAAGGTTTCTGTAAATTTGTTCTCCTTAAGTGAGTTTTTCCTTGTCTTCCTTGAAGCTTGAGGTTGGCTGAGGGGCAGTTCAATGGGCGTATGTGAATCCCTCTGTGACTTTGCTTGTAAAAAGGGCTTTACAAATACTGTACATTTGATTAGAAAATATTACAGTAACCATCACAACTTGGTACTGTCAACTAAGAACAAAGAAAAAACCCTCTGGTGTGCTGGATCCAGCCTTGAAAACACCTATGTCACCACAGGCCAATTCCATTGCCTGTAGGAGATTGACCCTGGTATATGGGTTTCGGTCACAGACCTTCCACCGCCACGCAGAGAAAAACTCTTCAATTGGGTTGAGAAATTGGGTTGTATGGTGGAAGGTAAACATTTACAGTAAAACTGCTGGTTGGTGTTCTTCTTATTCTTGTGTACATACACCACAGTGAAAGCTGCCATTGTCCCAAACCACCATTAGGAACAAAGTGTGAACAATTTTTTGTCATTGTGTTTTAAAGATGACAACTGTGTTGTAGTTGTGTTACAGATGACCACTGTGTTGTAGTTGTGTTTACTGTTTGCCGCCTCTGTTAACCATTTTGCAGCACAAGTGCATCACATTGCAAAATGTGTTTAGTGAATGAGAATGTGTTAATAGTTTTGCCAAAAGTGTCTGATTTGACAAATTGGTTTAGGTCACTGAACATTTGATTCAGAGAATGGGGTGTAGTGTTTTAGCAATTGTGAAAAACTGTAAATAAAATGTGCATGTAGTGAATGTTCACTAGAGTGTTTACCTGGGACCTGTCTCAATCTGCAGCAGTCAGGAAGAGGAGATAGAGAGGAGGCGGAGGAGAAACACGCCTTCCTTGTGACTCCACACTGAGAAGGAATAAAACTGATATCTGCTTTACATCTCTCTCTCTCTCCCCATCTTTCTGCCTTTCTTTCCCCTCTCTCTGTTTCCCTTTCTCTCCCTCCCTCTCTCTTTCAGATCCATTTCCTGGCAGAGTTTCTTTTAGTCTTACATGTTCCTCTTTCTCATGTTTAGCAAGTGTGAACTTCCCACTGCAGCTGCACGACAGCTGAAGGTGGCAGAGAAGGGGTGGAACTGTGTGTGCGTGTGTGTTCAGCTGTATACACACGTGCGTGTGTGTGTGTCGGAGGGGAAAGGGCTGTGCTTCTGCAGAAAGGGGAACACGGAGACCTTGCTGTTGTTGCTCCTGGCTAGATGTCATTAGTGTGTATTTCCACTTACAGAGATGTGGTCAGCCCTGGTGATGGGCCTTGTTGATCCTGTAAGTGTATCAGTCCAGCTAAATACATGCTGACTCGCTGTGTTATGTGTCAATCTCATCAGCATCATGTTTTGTCTCATTAAACTGTCTGTCTAGAACACCAACGTGTATGAGGTTATTATTCATTATAAGTATGTTATAGTATGTATAAGTACATAAATAACTTGAACTGATTGATCTGCTGCTCTAGTAGTAGTAGTAGTAGTAGTGGTGTGTGTGTGTGTGCGCGCGCCTGGTGTGTGTGTGCGCCTGGTGTGTGTGTGCGCCTGGTGTGTGTGCGTGAGAGGATGGTGTGTGTGTGCGCCTGGTGTGTGTGCGTGAGAGGATGGTGTGTGTGTGCGCCTGGTGTGTGTGTGTGAGAGGATGGTGTGTGTGTGTGCGCCTGGTGTGTGTGCGTGAGAGGATGGTGTGTGTGTGTGAGAGGATGGTGTGTGTGCGTGAGAGGATGGTGTGTGTGCGTGAGAGGATGGTGTGTGTGTGTGCGCCTGGTGTGTGTGCGTGAGAGGATGGTGTGTGTGTGTGAGAGGATGGTGTGTGTGTGTGAGAGGATGGTGTGTGTGCGTGAGAGGATGGTGTGTGTGTGTGCGCCTGGTGTGTGTGCGTGAGAGGATGGTGTGTGTGTGTGAGAGGATGGTGTGTGTGTGTGCGCCTGGTGTGTGTGCGTGAGAGGATGGTGTGTGTGTGTGAGAGGATGGTGTGTGTGTGTGAGAGGATGGTGTGTGTGCGTGAGAGGATGGTGTGTGTGTGCGCCTGGTGTGTGTGCGTGAGAGGATGGTGTGTCCTCTCAGGCATGTTGATGCAAACTAGACAATGGGTGGAGCCACCGGGACCAGGAAGTACCCTTCACTGTTACCAAGGCGACCAAGCTTCCAGGGAACCCTGGGACTTCTCCCTGAGATGACATCATCACATCATCTCACCCACAGCAGATCACACAACACTGCAAGAAGTGTTGTGTGAAAAGAGCATTAATGGCAGAAACAATAATTACATTGAGCTTTTGGATCAATACTCACACACGCTCACACACACACACTCACACACACTCAGACACACACGCTCACACACACACACTCACCCACACTCAGACACACGCTCACACACACACTCACCCACACTCAGACACACACGCTCACACACACACTCACACACACTCAGACACACATGCTCACACACACACTCAGACACACACGCTCACACACACACTCACACACACTCAGACACACACTCAGACAGCAGCCATACCAGCAGGGATGGTTGTGCTCATGGGTTCCTCATTCTCCTTGTTTGCATACAGAGGAGCACCTACAGCCCTCAGGCAGAACACACACCTCTCCTCCTCTCTCCACCTCTCCCTCCCTCTTCTCATCTCCCCTCCTTTCTCCCTCCTCCTCCTCTCCCTCCCCCTCCTCCTCCTTTCCTCCTCTATGTTATTCTCCTCCCCTGTCAGAGGAAACTGGTGTCTAATCCTGACATCTGATGAAGGATTACGGAGCCTGAGGATTCCCCCCGCCCAGCCTGCTCCCTCCGCCCAGGGAAAGAGATCCGCCCTGGGACACTGCTGGATCCTCTGGTCCACCACCTCTACCCATCTGTCTGTTTATCTGTCCATTCATCCACTCATTTCAAATCCGAAGGAGAGGTAATTCATCCTGGTGGAGGATTTTCCATGTGAATTTATCCAGCCTGTGGTTGTGGTTGTTTAAAAACAATGGCGATGATGAGGGTGACGATTATGATTATTCAGGGTCGGACTTAACTATGGTCGACATGGGCAGCCGCCTAGGGCGACATCTTTCCGGGGTGGCACAGGGCGCCCACACACAAGAATAATAATAATCCGAATAGTGGCGATCAAGAGGGTGGGTTCGCCCAGGGAGCCACACAAGCTATGTGACCCGATGCCGTAGGCCTGTCCAGATCCAGCCCTCGTGGCGGAGTGAGGGTTGATGACACGGACACTTAGTTCCTCATGCACAACTCGGATGCGCGCGGGGGTCACTTCCTCGTACAACAAGTGCGCTCGCTCCGTCCGCAATCGCTCTATCCGCATCGTCTAAGGGATGGGGCTTGGAAGGTGAAGAACAAGGATTTTCCTCCCCGACAATCAGACGGTGTTGACCTCAGGGAACCTGCATAATCGAGGTGAGCGCTTTAAATGTATTCGCTGCACAAAATTACTTTTCATACTTCTTAAAAGCAGCTGTGTATTTAAAAAGATAACGTTTTAACCGAGTAGGCTATACTAACTGTACACGTCTATTTCTTGAAAACACATACCCTAAGCCTTTTAAAATGAGCGCATTAATCACGGACCCGTAAATCTGAAATTAGGTTATGTTTCGATCAGTTGGTTGAGCTCTATTCTGGGTCAAAAATAGACACGCAGCCTTTCTCACTTTGCAAAGAGGAACTGAATATCGTGTCCCTTACATGACTTCAAACGTGCGATGCTACAACGTATTGTGGATGTGTCGAATAGTTGAAATAAAGTATGAAATAACTAAATTGGTTTGTTAAGTAATGTAGGCCTATCGTTTCCCAACAAGGCTTTAATTGTGCACTTAAAGTTCAACGAACTGAGCGCAGGTCTCTGATTAGCATCTGTCCTGCTCCGACTCACTTCCTCCGCACCGGTCTTGTCCCGTGGCATCTTTAGAGCACCGTACACTGTGAAACTTCACCCTGGTCACCCGAAGCGCCGTGGCTAGCACCGCAACCTGCGTTTAGGCTCCACCTCGACTGTCCATGGGAAACAGATACAGATAACTCGTTAATCGAAACTTATTACAACAGTTCCTGGAGACATGGAGTCTGCGTGTTAGAGAGGAGAAACATACACACACACACATACAGACATACACACACATACAAACACATACACATACACACAGAGACATGCAGAAGCATGAGCAGATACAGGAAGAAGATGGACAATGTCAGGTGACGTGTGGTTAGATCTGGTCACTGACCTTTTAAAACCAAGTTACCCTGACCAGTTGGGACTTCCTGTAACTGAGAGTGGATACTTAACAGCCCATGACAGACGGAATAAGAGAGTTAACGAAAGAGAAAGAGAGAAGGGTCAGTAGAGGGCTGGTTTAGGGTTAGTCTGCGTGATAAACGTTTGACCAGCTGGTTGTGGGTTGGGGATACTATGGCCAGGACCCTGGGTGGTTTGGGGCACTGGGTGGTTTGGGGCCCTGGGTGGTTTGGGGCACTGGGTGGTTTGGGGCCCTGGGGGGTTTGGGGCCCTGGGGGGTTTGGGGCACTGGGTGGTTTGGGGCCCTGGTGGGTTTGGGGCCCTGGGGGGTTTGGGGGGCCCTAAACAAAAATAGTGTGGGCCCTTTGATTGGCTTTCTTTTTATAACCAATGTTTTTTGGGGGGGGCCCCAAACCAATTGCAGGGCCTTAAACAAATGTACATTTTGTTTATTGGGTTGGGCCGGCCCTGAGTATGGCAGAGATTGTACCGAACAGTAAAACGTTCTTCAGGTTTCCATGTGGGACAGCAAGCTAAAGAACCTTGTAGATACAAACAGCAAGAACCAAGTTTACCTGGAAATAAATCCGTTTTTTTAATGTTCCACAAACTCCAGACAGCATTATTTTTGGGGACGAGGCAAGGCTGGTAAACTCACCTGGTCTCCCCAGGGCCTCTTCCTGTGTCCTGGCTGGACATGACTCTGTTACCCTGGTGACTCTGTTACCCTGGTGACTCTGTTACCCTGGTCTGCACATCTGCTGCAGGCCTGACACCTGACAGGAGTGTCCAGAGTTCAGCCAGGACAGGGCTGCGTTTCCCGATAACGATGGATCGTAGCAACGATCCAGCAAAAAACAAAACCATCGATATTTCTGACGTGCACGTAAGGAGTAGGCTAATATATGCACTTTCTAGAGCTATGAATTTTTACGAGACACTTTAGCTACGATGTCTTTGAGAACGGCCCGTAAAACTAGGATTCGTCGTACGATGGACTCTACGATCAACTTAGGCTTACAACGCTTTTGGAAAACGCAGCCCTGCTAAGTGTGGCTCTTACTGCTTAACAGTAACTCATCATGTGTTAAGACACACACACACACCCCACACACACACACCCCACACACACCCTAACACACCCATTCATACTTTCACACCACACACTCTACTCAAACATACACACACAAGCGCACACAAACTAATTTCCATTTGATCCATATTTTCATACAAAGTTGTTGACAGTAGTGTGCTAGCAGCTTACTGTGACAGTATCTTTGTTCGTCCTGATGTGCAGGTCAGGGGGAGGGTGGGAATCCAGATGGTTCCTCAAATCTGACCATCGTGATACTGGTGCAATTATGCACTTCTGATACTTGATTTTCTTGATCTCCCCCCCCCCTTCCCCAGCAGATCCAGGATGGGCTGTGTCGGTTCTACGAGGGAGCAGGAGTCTCTGGGGAAGCAGGAGGCCAGTGAGGATGCTGGGAAGGGGCTGCAGCCCCCCCACTACGTCAAGGACCCCACCACAGGGACCTCCAAGGCTGTGAGGAGGGGAGACGGGGAAAAGGGGGGAGAGACAGAGAAAGAGAAGTGGAGTGGAGGGTAGGAAAAGAGAAAGAGATAGAGAGTGGGAGAATAAGCAAGAGAGAAAGTAGGAGAGAGAAAGGGTGAAAAAGACAGAGATAGAGAAGGAGAGCAAGAGGAGCATGAGACAGAACGAAAGGAGGAAGACAGAGAGAGAAAGAGTGAATGAGTGCAGCAGGACAGTGATCACTTGGTCTTCTGTTACAACACAATGTTCCAGCAGGAAGAGGAAGTGGCACAAGCACAGAAAACACCCTGCAGTCAAAACTTAAAGTACCTTCTGTCTCTCTCTCTCTCTCTCTCTCTCTCTCTCTCTCTCTCTCTCTCTCTCTCTCTCTCTCTCTCTCTCTCTCTCTCTCTCTCTCTCTCTCTGTCTCTCTCTCTGTCTCTCTCTCTGTCTGTCTCTCTTTCTCTGTCTCTCTTTCTCTCTCTCTGTCTCTCTCTCTCTCTGTCTGTCTCTCTCTCTCTCTCTCTCTCTCTCTCTCTCTCTCTGTCTGTCTCTCTGTCTCTCTGTCTGCTTGTCTGTCTCTGTCTCTCTTTCTGCCTGTCTGTTTGCTTGTACGTAGGCTATGTCTGTCTGTTCTGTTTTTCTGGTCTATTTTTAGTATACATAGTATTTATAAATGTTGTGTGTGATGTCAGATTATGTACAGTATATGAAGATTCTGTGTATGAAGTTTCTAGAGCTCTGTGTCTGATCTCTCTCTCCACATACAGACCAGACTGGCCTCCGACCCCCTTTCTGGTCCCGACGGTAAGGAATGTACAGTATAGCACACATACATACATGCCCGCACAGACATATACACACACACACACACGGATGTCCCACACCTTAGCCTCCATGTGCTGTTGTGCCCCCAGGACCAGAGAACGCAGTGATCGCCCTGTACGACTACGAGGCTGTGAACGAGGGAGACCTGGCTTTCAAGAAGGGAGACAAGCTGAAGATCTTGGTGGAGTGAGTGTTCACACAGCACAGCTACAGAGACACTGCAGAGGACTGGTTAGAACCTCTCTCTCTGCCTCCCTCCCTCCCCCTCTCTCTCCCTGTGCAGGTCAGGGGAGTGGTGGAAAGCCATGGCCATGGCCACAGGCCAGGAGGGATACATCCCCAGTAACTACGTAGCCAAAGACACCCTGGAGACTGAGGAGTAAGAGGCGTTATGAGATAACTCTGCTAGCTAACTTTGTTAGCTCCTCTCGCTCTGTTAGCTCATAGTCCTACTCAGGACATTAGCCTGTTCTTTGGTTGGTCAGTCGAGATGTCCAATACTTCTGTCTGTCTGGTATTTCTGATTGGTTTTCCTGTCTGTCAGGCAATTGTCCTGTCTCTCTGATTGGTTGTTCTGTGTGTCAGATTGTCCTGTCTCTCTGATTGGTTGTTCTGTGTGTCAGATTGTCCTGTCTCTCTGATTGGTTGTTCTGTGGGTCAGATTGTCCTGTCTCTCTGATTGGTTGTTCTGCGGGTCAGATTGTCCTGTCTCTCTGATTGGTTGTTCTGTGGGTCAGATTGTCCTGTCTCTCTGATTGGTTGTCCTCTGTTAGGTGGTTCTTTAAGGGCGTGAGCAGGAAGGATGCAGAGAGACAGCTGCTGGCTTCAGGGAACAAAACAGGATCCTTCATGATCCGAGACAGCGAAACCACACCGGGTGAGACACACACACTTCAACACTCACATATACACACTTAAACACTCACACACACTTAAACACACTATACACACTTAAACACACACACACACACACTTAAACACTCACATATACACACTTAAACACTCACCTATACACACTTAAACACTCACACACACTTAAACACACTATACACACTTAAACACACACACACACTTAAACACTCACATACACACAAACACTCACCCCTAAATGCTCACTCACACACACCTCCACGTGTGCTGTGTCCTGTAGGAAGCTACTCTCTGTCTGTGAGGGACAGTGACGTCCAGTCAGGAGACACAGTGAAGCACTACAAGATCCGCTCGCTGGACAACGGAGGTGTCTACATCTCCCCCCGCATTACCTTCAGCACCCTGCAGGACCTGGTCGCCCACTACAAGAGTGAGTTACCATGGTTACCTGGATGCCCGCTACAAGATTGAGTTGCCATGGTTAACTGGTTGCCCGCTTCAAGAGTGAGTTACTATGGTTACCTGGCCGACTGCTACAATAGTGAGTTACCATGGTTACCTGGTTGCCCACAACAAGAGTGAACTACACCCCTGTTACCATGGTTACTTGGTCAGAGTGAGTCCCATCTCTGTGTTACTGGTTAAACTCACCCCTCAGTATAAAAACTGTCCACCTGCGCCATCACATTTCAGAAGGGCAGTGATGGAGGTGTGTCTGAGGACCTTGGTTCAAACCCCAGAGAGGGGGTGTAAGGTTGGGGCAGGGGCTAGGGACTGGGGCAGGGGGATTTACATTTAGTCATTCAGCAGCCGCTTTTATCCAGAGCGAGAGTAAGTACAGGGACATTCTCCCTGAGGCAAGTAGGGTGAAGTGCCTTGTCCAAGGATACAACATCATGTGTCCCAGCTGGGAATCGAACTGACAACCTACAGATTACTAGCCCGATCCCCTAACCGCTAAGCCACCTGACTCCCTCCTGGGATGGAGGAAGAGAGACTGGCGAGAGACACCATGACACCTGTGACTTTGCTAACATCTGTCACCCTCCCCCCCTTTCATAGAAGTTACTAACTAACCCAACAGGAAACATACTTTGCATTTAGCATTTTTTACATTAATGATCTGGCTGGATAAGTCATCTCTAACCAGCACTGAAGCAGCACTGACCAGGTCACCCCGGCCCCTCGCTCAGTCTGAGACAGAAGAGAGCGAGCGTTGGGTCTAACAGACGAGTGCAGGGCGCTGAGACAGCGAGCACACAGCTTCCTGTCTGGGTGACCACTTCCTGCTTCAGACCATCACGCTCTCAACACCCAGTCTGTCTGCAGGCTGTCTGCTAGTCTACTGTGTGTGTGTGCTCCAGAGCAGGGTGATGGGCTGTGCCAGGCCCTGACCAGCCCCTGTCTGAGCCCCAAGCCCCAGAAGCCATGGGAGAAGGACGCCTGGGAGATCCCCCGGGACTCCCTGAAGCTGGAGCGCCGCCTGGGGGCCGGGCAGTTTGGAGAGGTCTGGATGGGTAGGTCACACATCAATTAAACTGATGTTGAACTTTAAGAGGATGGATTTTTGTTACACTTTGCTATGGAATACTGCAGTTGAGTACTTCTGTCATGGACAATAATTTCTCTTGGATAATGTAATATATTACATTATATCTATTTGAAAGAACCCATCCCCAACAAACATAACTAAAGCACCAGGAGTAAATGCATTGTGGGTTACGTAGTGCTCTGTGCCTCCAGCTACCTACAACAAGCACGCCAAGGTGGCAGTGAAGACCATGAAGCCAGGGACCATGTCCCCCGAAGCCTTCCTGGCCGAGGCCAACCTGATGAAGACCCTGCAGCACGACAAGCTGGTGCGCCTCAACGCCGTGGTCACCTGCGAAGAGCCTATATACATCATCACCGAGTATATGGAGAAAGGTGTGTGCAGTAGTGTTTGTGTGTGCAGTAGGGTTTGTGTGTGCAGTAGAGTTTGTGTGTACAGTAGAGTTTGTGTGTGCAGTAGTTTGTTTGCACAGTAGAGTTTGTGTGTACAGTAGAGTTTGTGTGCACAGTAGTTTGTGAATGCAGTAGAGTTTGTGTGCACAGTAGTTTGTGTGCACAGTAGAGTTCATACATGAAAATGCAGTTTGTGTGTATTTGTAGGCAGTTTATTGGACTTCTTGAAGAGTGACGAGGGCAACCGTGTCCAGCTTCCCAAACTCATCGACTTCTCAGCCCAGGTGAGACCAGGCCCAGACCCAGACCCAGACCAGGCCCAGACCAGACCAGACCAGACCCAGACCCAGACCCAGACCCAGACCCAGACCCAGACCCAGACCCAGACCAGGCCCAGACCAGACCAGACCAGACGCAGACCAGACCCAGACCCAGACCCAGACCCAGACGCAGACCAGACCAGACCAGGCCCAGACCCAGACCCAGACCCAGACCCAGACCCAGACCCAGACCCAGACCCAGACCCAGACCCAGACCCAGACCCAGACCAGGCCCAGACGCAGACCAGACCCAGACCAGACGCAGACCAGACCAGGCCCAGACCAGACCCAGACCCAGACACAGACCAGGCCCAGACCCAGACCCAGACCCAGACCCAGACCCAGACCCAGACCCAGACCCAGACCCAGACCCAGACCAGACCCAGACCAGGCCCAGACCAGGCGTAGACCCAGACGCACTTCAGACCCACTTAAGACCCAGACCCAGTCCGGACACACACACACTTTAGACCAGACAAAGACACACTTTAGACCAGACACAGACACACTTTAGACCAGACACAGACACACTTCAGACCAGACCAGACCCAGACCCACACTGACCCAGACCCACACTGACCCAGACACAGACACACTTTAGACCAGGCCAGACCCAGACCCACACTGACCCAGACCCAGACATTAAAGCAGGTACTTTTGCTATCCCTGCGAGGATTAGGACGTTGCTGGTGTAGTATTTTTGTTCTTCTCTCTCTCAGACTTCCCTTATTGGCTGCAATTACATATTCAAATCACTTTCAGCATGAAAATGTTGTGTGTTTATGTGTGTGTCTGCGTGTGTGTGTATGCATGTTTACATGTGTGTCTGAGTGTGTGTACATGCATGTTTATGTGTGTGTCTGAGTGTATGTACATGCATGTTTATGTGCGTGCCTGCATGTGCTCAGTTGCCCTTCCTCTATGGTTGTCATGTAGGAAGTGAGTCCCACCCTCTACCCTCCCCCAGGTGTGTTTGCATAGCGAGGGCTGTGGTGTCTGCATTTCTACATGTGTGTGAGTGTCTGTGTGTCTGTGTCTGTGTGTGTGTGTGTGTGTGTGTGAGTGTGTGTGTCTGTGTGTGTGCGAGTCATCAGGTGTGAGGAGGAACTGGTTGATAAGGGGAAGTCAGGAAGAGACCTCTCATTGTGTGTCCGTGGTCAGGGCTGAGATGGGAAAGAGAAAAAATAGGGGCGTGGTCTAATCTCTCTTCCTGGTTGCAGATTGCGGAGGACGTGGTCTAACCTCTCTTCCTGGTTGCAGATCGCGGAGGGCATGGTCTAACCTCTCTTCCTGGTTGCAGATCGTGGAGGGCGTGGTCTAACCTCTCTTTCTGGTTGCAGATCGCTAGGGGCGTGGTCTAACCTCTCTTCCTGGTTGCAGATCGTGGAGGGCGTGGTCTAACCTCTCTTCCTGGTTGCAGATCGCGGAGGGCGTGGTCTAACCTCTCTTCCTGGTTGCAGATCGTGGAGGGCATGGTCTAACCTCTCTTCCTGGTTGCAGATCGCGGAGGGCGTGGTCTAACCTCTCTTCCTGGTTGCAGATCGTGGAGGGCGTGGTCTAACCTCTCTTCCTGGTTGCAGATCGCGGAGGGCGTGGTCTAACCTCTCTTCCTGGTTGCAGATCGCGGAGGGCATGGTCTAACCTCTCTTCCTGTTTGCAGATCGCGGAGGGCGTGGTCTAACCTCTCTTCCTGGTTGCAGATCGCGGAGGGCGTGGTCTAACCTCTCTTCCTGGTTGCAGATCGTGGAGGGCGTGGTCTAACCTCTCTTCCTGGTTGCAGATCGCGGAGGGCGTGGTCTAACCTCTCTTCCTGGTTGCAGATCGCGGAGGGCATGGTCTAACCTCTCTTCCTGGTTGCAGATCGCGGAGGGCATGGCGTACATCGAGCAGAGGAACTACATCCACAGGGACCTGCGGGCCGCAAACATCCTGGTGAACAAGGCTCTGGTGTGCAAGATTGCTGACTTCGGCTTGGCCCGCATAATCGAGGACAACGAGTACACCGCCAGAGAAGGTGAGAGCACATGCTGTACACACCTGCTGTACACACCTGCTGTACACACCTGCTGTACACACATGCTCTACACACCTGCTGTACACACCTGCTGTACACACCTGCTGTACACACCTGCTCTACACACCTGCTGTACACACCTGCTGTACACACCTGCTGTACACACCTTCTGTACACACCTGCTCTACACACCTGCTCTACACACCTGCTGTACACACCTGCTGTACACACCTTCTGTACACACCTGCTCTACACACCTGCTGTACACACCTGCTGTACACACCTGCTGTACACACCTGCTCTACACACCTGCTGTACACACCTTCTGTACACACCTGCTGTACACACCTTCTGTACACACCTGCTCTACACACCTGCTGTACACACCTGCTGTACACACCTGCTCTACACACCTGCTGTACACACCTGCTCTACACACCTGCTGTACACACCTTCTGTACACACCTGCTGTACACACCTGCTGTACACACCTGCTGTACACACCTGCTCTACACACCTGCTGTACACACCTGCTGTACACACCTGCTGTACACACCTGCTCTACACACCTGCTGAATCTAACGTTCATAAATAGAGAAGCTCTGCAGTCTACAGGGTCAAAGACCACTGTGACCCTAACAAGTCTCTGTCCTCACACCATCACACATACACACACCCCACCACACACTCAGGAGCTAAGTTCCCCATCAAGTGGACCGCCCCTGAGGCCATCAACTTTGGCTCCTTCACCATCAAGTCGGACGTGTGGTCGTTTGGGATCCTGCTGATGGAGATCATCGGCTACGGACGCACACCCTACCCAGGTCACACACACACACACCCTACCCAGGTCACACACACACCCTACCCAGGTCACACACCCTACCCAGGTCACACACACACACACACACCCTACCCAGGTCACACACACACACACCCTACCCAGGTCACACACACACACCCTACCCAGGTCACACACACACACACCCTACCCAGGTCACACACACACACCCTACCCAGGTCACACACACACCCTACCCAGGTCACACACACACCCTACCCAGGTCACAGTCACTAACACCCCCCTCTCCTCCAGGCATGACGAACCCTGAGGTGATCCGCTCTCTGGAGCGAGGCTACCGCATGCAGCGCAGCCCCACCTGCCCTGAGGAGCTGTATGACATCATGCTGGAGTGCTGGAAGAACAAGCCTGAGGAACGGCCCACCTTTGAGTACCTGCAGAGTGTTCTAGAAGACTTCTACACCGCCACCGAGAGCCAGTACCAGCAGCAGCCGTAGAGACACACACACACACTCTGCACACACACACACACTCTGCACACACAGTAGACAGTCTGTTGGGTATGATTGAAGCAGTGTGATTGATCCTAGTAGACTGTGATAACTCTTATTTATAACCTATAGATCCCCTGCCTGGCCATGCTCACCTTTGACCTGTTTGTGACTTTCAACCTTTGCACCATCACACTCTTTCAAAAAGCATTCCGTTTTTTTTTACCTGATTGTATCCTGGGCACTTGGGTCTGTAAGGAGACTGTTTGTAGTGATCTTTAAGCAGAAGGTTCCTCTATCATCTTAAGGGATCTTTAGGAGATCTCTACGTCTGTAATACGGTTGAATACTATATACTGGAGCTGATATTTAATGAGCTTTATCATTTCTTTATCCGTGTGTCTGAAGGCTGTAAAACTGTGATGTCCCTTTTTGAGTCTTTAATAGAAACTATGCAAAGCACTGTTGTTGTTCTACTATATCTGAGAAGTGTGTGTACCGAAGAGAGGACAGCTTCAACTGTATAACTGGAGGACGGGATGGGGGAACGTTTGCTATTGGTTGCTTTTATTCCATGTGTAATAATGCTTTTTTACGCAAACACAATTTTTTTTAAAGATGCTGTATATGAGAACTAATTACAGTGAATAAAATACAGAATAAATATATTAAAGGTTCACAAATATGTTTCTGTGCTTAAGTAAGCGACACTGGTTATGACGCTTGTGTTATTCAGGGCTCTCAGGTTTTATAAAAAGTCTGGTCAACGTTTGGGTAAAGATTCCGTCCGACAGCGGAGTGCTGGTGATGTTTTCTAATTGGCATTTCACCCTGTATAACTCTATACAACTATCATCTCAGAATGCCTGCGATTCGTCCATTAATTGAATATAGCGGTCACAAATAACTCAGAACATATGGGCAGATTTAATCACAAATGTATTAGTAAATAAATAAATATATAACGGACGATTAATGATATTACTGAGACGTGGTTGCCAGGTAAGTTTCACTCGATACAAGGCTCAAGGGTTCTTTATCGAATCAGCGTAAATCTTTGCTTAAAGTTCAGAAGAAAAAGGCAGTACGACCTTAGACCAACAACAACTTAAAATACCAGAGCAACACATTGATCTGATGTGTTGACATACCGGTTCTGAGAGGAAGTACTTGAACGAACTGGCAACCCTGTACACGTGTATTCAAGATGGCAGCCGCTGCTATGGTAGGTGCAACATAATGAAACTGTGGTCATGTAAACCATACTCGATTTGCCTTTTTACACATTAATGTGACTTTTGTGTCACGTAAATGTCACAAAATACGTACATGTTATCAAGTACAATAAAGAAGAGGTGCTTTAATTGCATGTCTCTCTGTTTCTGGTGACGATAATAGGCAGTTAACGATGCTCTAGCTACCGTAAAGAGCTAACGTCGTTAGCCAGTTCCCAGCTGTTTCAGCTTGAGAAGATATCATCACGCTACATAGTTGGCAGGCTAGCGCATAGCGTTTAAAGACGATGTGAGCATGTGGCTTGCCAGTCTAGTACCATCGACCATTTAGTTCACACTGAGCATCCGCGTTTCCCCATGTTGTCATAAACTAAATGTGCTTCATTTTAGCGTTAATTCTGCTGACTAGTAACTAGCTAGCTGGCATTCATTTCTGGCTAACCCAGTATGGCTGACTAACTTGCTTGTTAGCTAGCTATGCTAACGTATCTGTACACGTCGCAAGTCTAGCTAGCCTGCTCTTCCAAATCCATTTCCGCGTTTGTGTAGGTACTAGATACCTACAAATCGTGGGCACATTAGAAGGTTAACAGTTAAAAAGATTAGTAATACAATCTAGGTTCTCATTAGTACTTATCAGAGCCAAGTTGCACAAAACTAGCCAGCCATTTCGCTTTCACTTTTCTTAGCAGACAAACACCAACTAGCAAGCTAGCTAACAAACGTGCTAAAACCACCGTCTTTACGTAGTAAACTAGCTTCTAACAGTCTTCGTTTTAAACCCGTGCCACAGCAGAGATCGCTCACGGGAAGAATTGACGTTGTTAATAACTATCAATAAACATGTCATAGCATGCGAATCTAGCTAGTAAACCACCGTCAGAGTATACAGTTGAAATCCTTCTCATATTTGTCTCGCTGAAGTTGCCTTTAAAGCCTTCTCCAGCGTAGCACTGACACCTGTGTGCTGGCGCAGTGCGCGGATATCATAAGGACAAAAGATTCGGTAAACACAGGCTTTCCCTGGCAAGTCTGTGGCAGTTAGGATTTCGACTGGGGACCCTTTGACTTGTAAACGGGACTGTTTATAAAGACTGCTTTAGCTATGCCGGCCAACAGCTAGCTCCTCCATGGCACGGGTGGGCATTTATACCAAGGAGTGAGTTTAACCAATTCAACTCGATTACACTTGTGTGTGTCTTTGTGCCTTGTGTGTCTGTGTGTGTTCGCGTCTCAGGAGACATGGGGCCTGCTCCTTGTATGTGTGTTTCCGGTGGCCCAGACCTTCTACGTGCCTGGCGTCGCCCCCATGAACTTCCACCAGGGCAGCGCTGTGGAAATCAAGGTAGCGGAACGTAGGCCGAGTTTGCAGCGTGGTCACACCTGCATAGACACGTCTGTGTGGGACGTATTCAAGTGTAACTAGGCTGAGTGGAACCCAGAGAGCTGCTGATCTCAGTCTGTGCTGCCCCCCCCTCAGGCTGTGAAGCTGACCAGCTCTAGGACCCAACTGCCCTATGAGTACTACTCTCTGCCCTTCTGTCAGCCTGCCAAGGTGGTCTACAAGGCTGAGAACCTGGGTAAGTGCATCTGGGGTGTGTGTGTGTATGTGTAATGGACGTGCAAAAGCCCTGGTATGGCTGCCATAGATTGAACTACTACAAGAGATCTAATGTGTGTGTCTGTTGTTCCATGTGTTAATGTGTGTGTGTGTGTGTGTGTGCGTGCAGGGGAGGTACTGCGAGGGGACCGCATCGTGAACACGCCCTACTCTGTGCTGATGAATCAGGACAGAAAGTGTGAGGAGGTGTGCTCCAGGTTCACGCTGAGCCTGATGCAGAGCAAGCTGGTGGCCGAGCGCATCCAGGAGGAGTACTACATCCACCTGTAAGCCTGCTCCTCCTAGTCCTGCTCCTCCTAGTCCTGCTCCTCCTAGTCCTGCTCCTCCTAGTCCTGCTCCTCCTAGTCCTGCTCCTCCTAGTCCTGCTCCTCCTAGTTCTGCTCCTCCTAGTCCTGCTCCTCCTAGTCCTGCTCCTCCTAGTCCTGCTCCTCCTCCCTGCTCCTCCTAGTCCTGCTCCTCCTAGTCCTGCTCCTCCTCCCTGCTCCTCCTAGTCCTGCTCCTCCTAGTCCTGCTCCTCCTAGTCCTGCTCCTCCTAGTCCTGCTCCTCCTCCTAGTCCTGCTCCTCCTCCTAGTCCTGCTCCTCCTCCTAGTCCTGCTCCTCCTAGTCCTGCTCCTCCTCCTAGTCCTGCTCCTCCTCCTAGTCCTGCTCCTCCTAGTCCTGCTCCTCCTAGTGCTCCTCCTCCTAATCTTGCTCCTCCTCCCTGCTCCTCCTAGTCTTGCTCCTTTTCCCCCTACCTCTCCTCTCTCCCAGTTTTACCAGTAAATCAGTACATTATTGAATCCCTGTTTAAACACACACACACAAACCACACACACCAGGATTGCAGACAACCTTCCGGTGGCCACGCGTCTGGAGTTCTACCCCAGCAGAGAGGGGGGGGGCGGGGCCGGCGGGCTGGAGGAGGAGCACAGGAAGGACGCGGTCAAAGATGTTCAGTTTGAACACGGCTATAGACTGGGATTCTCTGACAACGGCAAGGTACGGACCAGACAAACCGCACAGACTAGGTATGGACCAGACAGACTAGGCATGGACCGGACAGACTAGGTATGGACCGGACAGACTAGGTATGGACCAGACAGACTAGGTATGGACCGGACAGACTAGGTATGGACCGGACAGACTAGGTATGGACCGGACAGACTAGGTATGGACCGGACAGACAAGATATGGACTAAACAGACTAGGTATGGACCGGACAGACTAGGTATGGACCGGACAGACTAGGTATGGACCAGACAGACTAGGTATGGACCAGACAGACAAGATAACGACTAAACAGACTAGGTATGGACCAGACAGACTAGGTATGGACCAGACAGACTAGGTATGGACCAGACAGACTAGGTATGGACCAGACAGACTAGATATGGACCAGACAGACTAGGTATGGACCGGACAGACTAGGTATGGACCGGACAGACTAGGTATGGATCAGACAGCCTTGGAACCCTCCTGTGTTGTGATGATGCTGTTGTCTCATCCTTGATATGTTGAACCTAGGAGGAGCCTAACCTGCTGCTGGAGATCAGATCTGGAGCTGGCTAGTACTGTAGCTCCTTTATCTTACCTTCTCTACCGCCTCTCCTTATCCCCTCCAGTTCTACCTCCACAACCACCTTTCCTTCATCCTCTACTTCCACAAGGAGAAGCTGGAGGAGGAAGAAGATCATAACTACCGCGTGGTGCGCTTTGAGGTGGTTCCTCAAAGCGTGAAGGTGGAAGGTAGGTGGTTCTTCAGAGCGTGAAGGTGGAAGGTAGGTGGGCATCTATCATCCACTTCCTGTGTTTTCATCCTGACATCCTATGTGTTCATCCTGACTTCCTGTGTTTAGACCTGAAGGCTGATGGAAAGGGGGCGTGTACTCTTCCGGAGGCCGGTGGCTCCGCCCCCCAGGAGATAGACCCCTCCCAGGAGAACCATGTCCTTTTCACCTACTCCGTCCACTGGGAGGTAAGGAGGGGGCATGTCCTGTGCGTTTGTGTGTTTGAATTGATATATGCTGTGTGTGTGTGTAATAGTTAATTAATGCTTGTGTATGTCCAGTGTTTCCCACTCATAGACTAATTTGTGGCGGTGCGCCACAGATTCAACACCGGCCGCCACACATTGCGTTTCGTAAAACATTTTTTTTATCGCTATTTAGGTTAAAACACGCAGCGTATTCGTTCAGCTGCATTTCCTTTCCCCTGCCCTCCCTCCGTCTCTCTGTCACTCATGCGTCTTTCTCACATATGCACACAGTCACAACGTCAGAACACGCTAGCAACAATGCATTCATATGCCGTTCTAGTAAGACCGACAGCTATATCAGCGAGCCTTCAGCATTAGTGCCGTAGCTAAAAGTCGAGGAAAGTTGAGGCTACTTTTCGCTAGGTACCTTACTCACATTTAGTCATTTAGCAGACGCTCTTATCCAGAGCAACTTGCAGTACTCAAAGTTTCCCCTTCGTTCTTTTGGTGAGAAGTCTCAAGAGCTAGCTACTTACCCGGCGTCATGGAGCCGACCAGTTAAATAGTTGTTTAGCACTAGCGTTGCTACATGCATAATGCACAAATGAAATGTTAGTTGTTGTTAATTTGTGAAGGTGTGAATCATTTTGGATTAATATTTAATGTAACAAATTATTAACAAATTAACTGTGTAACGAATTATTAACCCCCCCCCGGTCTGACAACCCCCACCCCTCCCCGCCACAATTAGATTTCTAATCTGTGGGAAACACTGGTATGTCCATGTATTAGTTAGCATGTGTCCTTCATCTGTGTGTATGTGTGTCCCCAGGAGAGTCAGGTAAAGTGGGCTTCTCGCTGGGACACCTACCTCACCATGAGTGATGTTCAGATCCACTGGTTCTCCATCGTCAACTCTGTAGTGGTGGTGTTCTTCCTCTCCGGTAGGCACTGTGTGAGTGTGGTGTGTGTTCCATACTCACTTGAGCCTTGGATCACTGTTAGAATCACCTGTGTGTGTGTGTGTGTGTGTGTGTGTGTGTGTGTGTGTGTGCGCGCCCAGGGATCCTTAGTATGATCATCATCAGAACCTTGAGGAAGGACATCGCCAACTACAACAGAGAGGACGACATAGTAAGAACACACACCACACACACACACAACACCCCCCCCCCACACACACACACACACACACACACACCGTGAGGGCTGTTCTAAAGTGTGTGTGTGTTCAGGAGGACACCATGGAGGAGTCTGGCTGGAAGAACGTCCATGGAGACGTGTTCCGCCCCCCACGCTATCCCATGGTGCTCAGCTCTCTGCTGGGGTCTGGCATCCAGCTGTTCTGCATGATCCTCATCGTCATCTGTGAGACCTCACACACACCTCACACACACACCTCACACACACACACACACTTTACTCACACACACACTTTACTCACACACTCACCTCACACACACACCTCACACACCTCACTCACACACTCACCTCACACACACTGTCTCACGCCTGCTACCTCCAGCCATGTGTTGATTCCAATTCTGTGTGTGTGCGCGCTCGCGTTTGTGTCCATCTGTAGTCGTGGCGATGTTGGGAATGTTGTCTCCGTCCAGCAGAGGGGCTTTGATGACCACTTCCTGTTTCCTGTTCATGTTCATGGGGTGAGTAGATAATGCACTCCTCACACTGGGGGTGGAACGGTACACTGAAGTCACGGCTCGGTTCATACCGCGGATCAGACATCACGGTTCGGTACAACGGAGGGAAAAGCAAAACAAACCAGGATGCTCTATGAGTGAATACGGGCACATTGAAGATGACATGTCAATTCCGATTGCGTCAGTGATTTTTTGGGACCTGTTTGTATGTGTATCTAAAGGCTGGTTAAGCACTGTAGGGAGGAGAAGTTGGACAGTTTTGTTTTAGTCTCATTCCAGTGATTGGCACACCTTGGTGATGGCGTTGGATATTTGTAGTCACTTAGCACACGGCAGATGTGTTATGTGTGTTAGAGCAACCCTATAGCATGTTAGATGTGTTATGTGTGTTAGCATGTTAGATGTGTTGTGTGTTAGCATGTTAGATGTGTTATGTGTGTTAGCATGTTAGATGTGTTATGTGTGTTAGCATGTTAGATGTGTTATGTGTGTTAGCATGTTAGATGTGTTATGTGTGTTAGCATGTTAGATGTGTTATGTGTGTTAGCATGTTAGATGTATTTCCACTCACATACCCTACAACCAGTGACGTGCGGTGATGTCAGTAAGAGGCTAGGCACTGAATTATGAAAGCCAGATTACCTAATTACCTAATTTTTAAAATAAAATTGAGCTTGGAGAAATTCCTAAACTCTGATATCGGCAGACACCGCTGCTGTCAGTTTGACTTGAATTTTGTGGGGATTACGCTTTACAAAGTAGACAGTGTAATGACGTTAGCTGCGCAAATGTCCAGTAATATTTTAATTGGTCCCTGTTTCATACGTAACGTAGGTGATTACTGGCATAACATATTTACGTGCAAAAGCACAGAAGAGTTGTGCTTTTCAACATACATGTTGAAGAATACAGGATCGAAGTGCGCAAGTGAGTTTTTCGCTTGTCGTCCGCAATGAATGGACAGTAAAAGCACTCCTTATTCTACGATTTTTTGTATTTGATTATGCGTAACTGCTACATTTGTCATCGTAAAGTCTAAACAATTGGAATAACACACATATTGCATATATAAATCACAAGAACAAACTGTAAAAATACAAATAAAAGTTTATTTAATAAAATGATTTCATAAAAAAATGTACGTCTGAATTTTGGCATGGTAAGCAGTGCCTACCTTACCTACCCAGACTGCACGTCACTGCCTACAACTGCTGAACAATGCCGACACACAGTGCTTGTCTTATCCACCACTCTCTCACCTGTACTACTGGAACTGAATGGGAAACCGAAGTTTTCCCAAACTTGCAATCTTAAAAAGGGCGGCGGGTCCTCTATCTCTCGTGGGTCGCCACCATTTGCCATACTCGTCCTTAGTGCTGCTAGTGTAACACCGGCTACACTAGCTATCTCTGACTCACTACGGCGGCAATCAGAGCTTCAGAGCTAGAGATTAGGTGTCCTTAAAGAACACGCGTATCTAATGGTAGTTCCGCATTACAGTTATTAATTTGCAAGCAAGTTGTATTTATTTTTATACCGTGTATTCTCTGTGTAACTTCATGCACCGAACCATGACGCCCGTACGGTACGGTTTGGTACGAATACATGTATCAGCCCTACCTCACACACACACACACACACAGTAACCTAGCCTCTGTAGAGAGTTAAACACTCAGAACCATCTGGTCTGGAAGAGCTTATAGTGTGTCTGCTGGTACTTGGTGGGTAATTGTGTGTGTGTGTGTGCAGGGTGTTTGGGGGCTACTTCGCTGGGAGGCTGTACCGCACGTTGAAGGGCCATCGCTGGAGGAAAGGAGCTTTTTGTGTGAGTACAGAAACAAACACTGACCCCTCTACCCTGACCACCCTCTACTTTGACCTGTGACCCCTCTACCCTGACCTCTGACCCCTCCACCTTACCATGTTGTGTGTGTGTTCCAGACGGCAACCCTGTATCCTGCAGTAGTATTTGGAATCTGCTTCATTCTCAACTGTTTCATCTGGGGAGAGCATTCCTCTGGAGCGGTGAGCTGAACAACTTCAAGTGCTAGAGGGTTAGACGGAGGTTAGGTGTTGAGGGTTAGGGTTAGACGGAGGTTAGGTGTTGAGGGTTAGGGTTAGACGGAGGTTAGGTGTTGAGGGTTAGGGTTAGACGGAGGTTAGGTGTTGAGGGTTAGGGTTAGACGGAGGTTAGGTGTTGAGGGTTAGGGTTAGACGGAGGTTAGGTGTTGAGGGTTAGGGTTAGACGGAGGTTAGGTGTTGAGGGTTAGGGTTAGACGGAGGTTAGGTGTTGAGGGTTAGGGTTAGACGGAGGTTAGGTGTTGAGGCGAGGGGAAACACACTCCTCTCACACAGGCTTAGACGTAGGGCTCAGGTTAGGTGTTGAGGGTTAGGGTTAGACGGAGGTTAGGTGTTGAGGGTTAGGGTTAGACGGAGGTTAGGTGTTGAGGGTTAGGGTTAGACGGAGGTTAGGTGTTGAGGGTTAGGGTTAGACGGAGGTTAGGTTTTGAGGCGAGGGGAAACACACTCCTCTCACACAGGCTTAGACGTAGGGCTCAGGTTAGGTGTTGAGGTTAGGTGTTGAGGTTAGGTGTTGAGGTTAGGTGTTGACGTTAGGTGTTGACGTTAGGTGTTGAGGTTAGGGGAACACGCATCACACCTCACGCACACCAATGTCCATTCAGAAGCCTGATGGCCCTTGCAAACACACTTTAGTCCAGTCTGCGTGAGCAAGACCGAATGCTTTGGTAGCACCTGTGAGAAGGCAACTGGTGTAAAGACTGAAGGATGGGCGGTAACAGTCTCTTAAGATCCTGCCAGCTTTCCTGAGGCAACGTGTGTGGTTGGTGTCCTGTGGGGCAGGGAGCTTCCTGCCGATGATGAACTCAGCAGAACGGACCACACTTCATAGGGCCTTGCGGTCCCTGTCTGTGCAGCTCCCATACCACACTGTGATGCAGTCAGTCAGCATATGCTCCCTATAATGCATCTGTAAAGCTTAGTGAGGATGACTGAGTCCATGTCAAACTTCTCCAGTCTCAGTGCCAGGTCAGGGTATAATGCCTGTGTGTGTGTGTGCCTGTGTGTGTGTGTGCCTGGTTGTGCCTGTGTGTGTGTGTGTGTGTGTGTCCCAGGTTCCCTTCACCACCATGCTGGCCCTGCTGTGTATGTGGTTCGGGATCTCCATGCCTCTTGTCTATCTGGGATACTACTTCGGCTTCCGCAAGCAACCCTATGACAACCCTGTACGGACCAATCAGATCCCTCGACAGGTCCCAGAGCAGCGCTGGTACATGAACAAGTTTGTGGGGTGAGTCATCAGCCCTTCACCACGCTGCTTTCAAGGGGCTCAGCCAATCACCATGCAGCCCTTTGGAAGCCTAACCAATCACCATGCTGTGTTTGCTCTGCAGAATCCTGATGGCAGGGATCCTACCCTTCGGAGCCATGTTCATAGAGCTGTTCTTCATCTTCAGTGTGAGCACCACCCTGCTGCCTTCCCCTCATCTTCCTCTCCTCCTCTTCCTCTCCCTCTCTTCCTCTCCTCCTCTTCCAAGGTTTACTGGGTTTTAGGGTTAGAAGGACATCTAGGGTTGGCCTTAAGAGTGAGGACTAGTTTTGGGGTTAAGATTAGGAGCTCGGGTTAGGCGTAGATTACAGATGACAGGTTTCAGGTTATGTTTTTGGGTTAAAGGTTGTGTGGTCGCCCCCTGCAGGCCATCTGGGAGAACCAGTTCTACTACCTGTTTGGGTTCCTGTTTCTGGTGTTCATCATCCTGGTGGTGTCCTGCTCCCAGATCAGCATCGTCATGGTCTACTTCCAGCTCTGCGCTGAGGTACACACACACTCCACACACACTCACACACTGTATGTGTTGTGTACATGGTGTGTACATAGTGTCTGCTGTTCCAGGATTACCGGTGGTGGTGGAGAACATTCCTGGTATCGGGAGGCTCCGCCTTCTACGTCCTTGTTTACGCTGTCTTCTACTTTGTCAACAAGGTAAACAATAGCTCCTGCTCTCAGAACACCTGCCTCTTATGAAGAAACCCCACACACACACTACACGTGTGTAATAGTTTCATAAACCAGTGTTTAATCTGTGTGTGTCTGTGTGTATATATGTGTGTGTGTGTATATGTGTCTGTGTGTATATATATATATGTGTGTGTGTATATATATATATATATGTGTGTGTGTGTGTGTGTGTGTGTGTATATATATATGTGTGTCTGTGTGTGTATATATATATATGTGTGTGTGTGTGTGTGTGTGTATATGTGTCTGTGTGTATATATATGTGTATGTGTGTGTATATGTGTGTGTGTGCGTGTATATGTGTGTGTGTGTATATGTGTGTGTGTGTATATATATATATATATATGTGTGTGTGTGTGTGTGTGTGTGTATATATATATATATATGTGTGTGTGTATATATGTGTGTGTGTGTGTGTGTGTATATATATATATATGTGTGTGTGTGTGTGTATATATATATATATGTGTGTGTGTGTGTGCTCCCCAGCTGGACATAGTGGAGGTGGTCCCCTCCCTGCTGTACCTGGGCTACACGGCCCTGATGGTGCTGTCCTTCTGGCTGCTGACAGGCACCATGGGCTTCTATGCAGCCTACCTGTTCATCCGCCGCATCTACGCCGCCGTCAAGATTGACTGACTCTGTCAGCTGTATTTAAGTTTTTTTATTTTTTATTTTATGTTCGGTTTATTTTGTATTCTTTATTGTCCAGCAAGCACTGACGTGTGTGTCTGTGTGTGTGCGCGTGTGTGTGGAAAGCTTAAGGTGTGGTTCTGGTGCAACAGCACCTCCTGCTGGCCATGAGAGAGAACTGCTAGAGGGTGGTGCCTCTGGTTCCTCTCTCTTTCTCTCTCCATCTTTCTTTCAACGTCCATCTCTCCTTGCATCCCTCCCTCCTTCTCTCTCCCTCCTCCCATCAGCAGGGACAGAGGCTCAGATCACTATCAGCCTCTTCCCTCCAACACCACGCGGGCCAAAGTGTGTTAGTGTGTGTGTGTGTGTGTTACTGTGTAATATGTGTGTGTGTGTGTGTGTGTGTGTGCCTGCTTGTGGAGTTGGACCAGAGGAGGCTTCTCCTCCAGCAGACATGAACTCTGACCCCTGAAGATGTTTTAATTATTTTGCACAAAATCTTTCTTGTCCTGTATTTCTGTCTGTATCTCCTTTCTCTCTCTCTCTGTTTCCTAACTGAATCTTTTGGATGATGTTTATGACCAGTGTAAAGGTGAAGGGTCAGGTTTTGGATGCAGTGTCAGAGGTTGAGCTCATGGAAGTTATGCCTGAGGAGTTCTACATTGTACCATGAAATGATATTAAAATGTTCTGTTATTTTTTACTGCTGTCTCCTGTGGTGACTTCATGACTGTCAGGTTCTGTCTCCTGTGGTGACTCCATGACTGTGTCAGGTTCTGTCCTGTGGTGACTCCATGACTGTGTCAGGTTCTGTCCTGTGGTGACTCCATGACTGTGTCAGGTTCTGTCTCCTGTGGTGACTCCATGACTGTGTCAGGTTCTGTGTCCTGTGGTGACTCCATGACTGTGTCAGGTTCTGTCCTGTGGTGACTCCATGACTGTGTCAGGTTCTCATCGCTGCTCCTTTAACAAGTTGCTACAGTTTTGATCACGTTGAAAAAATGCACCTTCAAGCTCGAGCCAGGATTCTATACCCAACTCCAACTCTACCCAAGCACAACTCCATCTCTACCCAAGCACAACTCCAACTCTACCCAAGCACAACTCCAACTCTACCCAAGCACAACTCCAACTCTACCCAAGCACAACTCCAACTCTACCCAAGCACAATTTTAATATACATTTATATGAGTCTGGACCAGTATAGACAGTACTATCTGTCTAATAATGACAGGAATCTGTGTGTGTGTGCGCGTACAAACTAGAATGGGTTTAGTTTCCCACGATGAGAGACAGAACCTGGCGCTCTGCAAAGTTCCTATCTTGCAGATGTCCTCTTCATAACACTGTATCTTGCAGATGTCCTCTTCATAATCCAAGGAGAGCAGTAGGTTACCGCGATTGAATTTAGGTGATTAACAAAGGCATTAGCAATTAAATGAAACTAAGGATTGTAAGGAAAATAGGAAAATTCAGTTTCGTTATTTTAAAGCGAATTCGCTTTTACAACCGATATTCAGCTGCTTTCAAAGGGGCTGGCTATGGTGAATTAGGCCTACAATTATGACAACTATCTCAACTATTGTACATTTAAGGACTTCTATTATGAAGTCAATGTTTCAATGTTTGTCGTGGTAAGACAATTTAACAGAGAACCGTAATACATTTTGATCAACATAACATAAGTTGGCACTAATTCAGGTCTATACCAGTATAGGACAGTATTAAATATAGTAATCTATGTTTGTACTGTATCCTACACTGTACAGATACAACAGAGCCTCTACCTGTGCTCCAAAACATGACCACCAGCATCAGGACAGGAACCATCTCTCTCAGTGGGCTGAGGGCCGAGGATGGAAACAGCAGCTTCTATCATCTATATCTCTTCTAAATTTCCTGTGATACATTTCCTCAACTCTTCCAGCTAATCTGCTTTTACACATCACCTGAAACTAACACCATCTCCCAGCTCATATTAAGATGTCAACATGTAGAAGTCTAAAGACATGTTCATAAAGAGATAATAAGAGAGATGTGTATCCCCTGGGCAGAGTTCCACTGGGGAGGGTTCCACTGGGCAGGGTTCCACTGGGCAGGGTTCCACTTGGCAGGGTTCCACTGGGCAGGGTAGCACTGGGCAGGGTAGCACTTGGCAGGGTTCCACTGGGGAGGGTAGCACTGGGCAGGGTTCCACTGGGCTGGGTTCCACTGGGCAGGGTAGCACTGGGCAGGGTTCCACTGGGCAGGGTTCCACTGGGCAGGGTTCCACTGGGCAGGGATGTACTGGGCAGGGTTTGTTTGAAAAGTTAAAGATGTACAGTGCCCTCCAAAAGTATTGGAACAGTGAGGCAAATTCCTTTATTTTTGCTGTAGACTGAAAACATTTGGGCTTGACATCAAATAATGAACGTGAGACCAGAGATCAACGTTTCAGCTTTTATTTCCAGGTATTTACATCAGGATCTGATGCACAACTAAGAAAATATCACATTTTGTTTGAATCCACCCATTTGTCATGTGAGCAAAAGTATTGGAACAGATATACTTAAAACATATTTAAGTGAATAAGACTTAATATTTAGTTGCAAATCCTTTGCTTTCAATAACTGCAGCAAGTCTGTGACCCATTGACGTCACCAAACTTTTGCATTCTTCCTTTTTGATGCTTTCCCAGGCTTTCACTGCAGCCTCTTTCAGTTGTTGTTTGTTTTGTGGGGTTCCTCCCTTCAGTCTCCTCTTAAGCAGGTAAAATGCATGCTCTATAGGGTTTAAGTCTGGAGATTGACTTGGCCAGTCTAATACCTTCCATTTCTTGCCCCTGATGAACTCCTTTGTTGTTTTGGCAGTGTGTTTTGGGTCGTTATCTTGCTGCATGATGAAGGCTCTGCCAATCAGTTTGGTTGCATCTTTCCTTAAATTGGCAGACAAAATGTTTCTGTAGACTTCCGAGTTCATTTTGCTGCTGCCATCATGTGTTACATCCTCAATGAAGATTAATGAGCCCGTCCTAGAAGAAGCCATGCAAGCCCAAGCCATGACATTACCTCCACCGTGTTTCACAGATGAGCTTGTGTGTTTGGGATCATGAGCAGTTCCTTTCTTTCTCCAAACTTTAGCCTTTCCATCACTTTGGTAAAAGTTAATCTTTGTCTCATCAGTCCATAAAACTTTGTCCCAGAATTTTTGAGGTTCATCTCTGTACTTTTTGGCAAATTCCAGCCTGGCCTTCCTATTCTTCTTGCTAATGAGTGGTTTGCATCTTCTGGTGTAGCCCTTGTACTTTTGTTCATGAAGTCTTCTGCGAACAGTAGATAGTGATACCTTCACTCCTGCCATCTGGAGGTTGTTGCTGATCTCACTAACAGTTGTTTTAGGGTCTTTCTTTACAGCTCTCACAATGTTTCTGTCATCAACTGCTGATGTTTTCCTTGGTCTACCTGTTCGACGTCTGTTACTTAGTACACCAGTAGTTTTTTTCTTCTTCAGGACATTCCAAATGGTTGTACTGGCTATGGCCAATGTTTCTGCAATGGCTCTGATTGATTTTCCATCTTCTCTAAGACTCACAATTGCTTGTTTTTCACCCAAAGACAGCGCTCCGGTTTTCATGTTGTTTTCACCTCTGAATACAGTCTGCATAGACAAAACCTATCTTACCCAATCTGAACCTGAGTGTAGACATTCAGTGGTATTTATTGATTGAATAATGTATGTAATAGGACACACCTGGGCAACAAAACACACCTGTCAGTCATATGTTCCAATACTTTTGCTCACGTGACAAATGGGTGGGTTCGAACAAAAAGGTGATATTTTCTAATTTGTGCATCAGATCCTGATGTAAATACCTGGAAATAAAAGCTGAAACGTTGATCTCTGGTTTCACATTCATCGTTTGATGTCAAGCCCAAATGTTTTCAGTCTACAGCAAAAATAAAGGAATTGGCCTCACTGTTCCAATACTTTTGGAGGGCACTGTAACTGTTATCCTGTGTAAGAATGATTCTGTGTTCAGTATTCCTTGGGTGCAAAGAGAGGCCTACCCCCAAATCTGAACTCTGGGTAAACATACAAGACCCTTATCTTGGGGCTGAGGACTAAGAAGAGGGGTGGTTTGGTTAGTTAAGGAGATACTGTGTGACAAAGATTATAGGTGCAGACCAAGGTCTAGTGACCATTTGCTTGACACTTGTGTGAAGGAGCTTTTGCGACATCAGTAGATCCTGTTGTTGTGTTTCAATCAGGATTGATGTCGTAATCATGCACACACACACGCCAGGTCTATGCAAGGAGCCAATGAAAGAAGAGCCATGGGACATTTGTGTGCCTTTGTTTAACCAATGACTGTCATGAGGGGGTCTGTTTAAATAGCTAGCATGCTAGCAGACAGACTTGCTAGCACAACATGCTAGCAGACAGACTTGCTAGCACAACATGCTAGCAGACAGACTTGCTAGCACAACATGCTAGCAGACAGACTTGCTAGCACAACATGCTAGCAGACAGACTTTGTAGCACAACATGCTAGCAGACAGACTTGCTAGCACAACATGCTAGCAGACAGACTTGGTAGCACAACATGCTAGCAGACAGACTTTGTAGCACAATGAACGGAAGGGTTCATATCATTTATTTATTGGTTTTCTCTCTATCAAACCGTATTAGAATAATCAATCTCATACATCAGTACAGATATAAGTATAAAGAGAGTATTAATACCTTGTGTGAAACTATACATTGCATAGTCATGGATACAATCATAAGTAGAACACCTTGACATACACATCTCTAGGGTATGATGGTGTGTGCGTGCACTTGAGTGTGTGTGTGTGTGTTAGATGTTCTATGTGAGTGTGTGTGAGTGTGTTAGATGCTCTGTGTGTGTGCGTGTGAGAGAGAATGTGTGTTAGCTACTCTTGTGTGAGTGTGTGTGAGAGTGTATGTTAGATGCTCTGTGTGTGTGAGAGTGTGTGTGTGAGAGTGTATGTTAGATGCTCTGTGTGTGTGAGAGTGTGTGTGTTAGTATGTGAGAGTGTGTGTGTGTGTGTGACTGAGTGTGTGTTAGATGCTCTGTGTGAGTGGCCCAGTGCTCTGGATCTCTGTCCTGATAGACTGGAGCACATCAGAGGTGGAGCCCTGTCCACCCAGATCTGCAGTGTGGAGCTGGGAGGAGAGGAGGGGAGGAGGGGGGGGGGGGGGGGGGGGGAGGGGGAGGGTGGGAGGGGGGGAAGAGGGTAGGGGGGGGAAGAGGGGTGGGAGAGGGGAGAGGGGAGGGGGGAGGGGGGAGGGGGGGAGGGGGGGGGGGAAGAGGGTAGGGGGTGGGAGAGGAGGAGAGGAAAAGGAGAGGAGAGGGGGGAGGAGGAGAGGAGAGAAGGGCAGAGACAGAAGTATTCATTTTATAGAATCACACAAACAGTTTAGATAAATATGTGAACATGAATATTAAGCAGCAGGTTAGAATAATAAAGTATAAGCATGATGAAAACACAGTAGTGTGTATCTCTGTGTGTGTGTGTGTTAGTGTGTGTGTGTGAGAGGAAGTTACCCGGGTCTCTGTCAGGGTGGAGATCACCGCTCTGCGTATCATGGAGGCGTAGGCATGCAGGCGCAGGTGGTCCAGCAGCAGGCAGGAAGCCAGCAGCATGGCTGTGGGGTTGGCCAAGTTACGCTTCGCTATGCTCTTACCTGTGTTCCTCGTGCCCTGCCACACACATAATAACACACACATATACACACATAATAACACACACACTCACATAATAACACAGTGTTTTCGTCAGATTCTGGGACAGTATTTTTTGATATAGCCTCTAACCCAGGTATAAAATCTAACCCAGGTTTAGCATGTAGATATAACATCTATAAGGTATAACATGTAGATATAACATCTATAAGGTATAACATCTAGGTATAACATCTATAAGGTATAACATCTAGGTATAACATCTAACCTAGGTATAACATCTAGGTATAACATCTAACCTAGGTATAACATCTAGGTATAACATCTAACCCAGGTATAACATCTAGGTATAACATCTATAAGGTATAACATCTAGGTATAACATCTAACCCAGGTATAACATGTAGATATAACATGTATAACTGCTCACCGTCTCAAACACAGCATAGTTCTGTCCGTAGTTGGCCCCTGGAACGAGGCCAGGCCCCCCCACCAGGCCCGCACACACGTTGCTCACCACGTTGCCATAGAGGTTAGGCATCACCATGACGTCAAACTGCTGGGGCTTGGACACCATCTGTAACAGCAGGAAGTTCTGCTTTGTTCTGGTTGTCAGGAAATGGATGCACAGCTCACACATGCTGGGGTTGGATGCACACACACTTTAAGCTCCGTTAACATGTTGTGAAGGCTGCCATGGTTACCTGCATGGTGGTGTTGTCGACGATCATACTGTCAAAGGTGATGTCAGGGTAACCGGCGGCAACCTCCTTGCAACACTGCAGGAAGAGACCGTCCCCCAACTTCCTGCTCCGTGGAAGAAGATGACCACACACAAACACACAAATACACACACACATGATGACGGATGCACACACACACAAATTATGAAGGATGTACACACACTCACATAATGTTGGCCTTGTGCACGGCTGTGACCCTGTGGCGACCTTTCTCCCGCGCCAGGCGGAAGGCGTAGTCAGCAATCCTCAGAGACCTGGTCCTGGTGATGATTTTCAGACACTCCACCACCCCAGGAACACTCTGGAGAGAGAGGGGAGAGAGAGAGGTCACCACCCCAGGAACACTCTGGAGAGAGAGGGGAGAGAGAGGTCACCACCCCAGGAACACTCTGGAGAGAGAGGGGGGAGAGAGAGGTCACCACCCCAGGAACACTCTGGAGAGAGAGGGGGGAGAGAGGTCACCACCCCAGGAACACTCTGGAGAGAGAGGGGGGAGAGAGAGGTCACCACCCCAGGAACACTCTGGAGAGAGAGGGGAGAGAGAGAGGTCACCACCCCAGGAACACTCTGGAGAGAGAGGGGGGAGAGAGAGGTCACCACCCCAGGAACACTCTGGAGAGAGAGAGGGGAGAGAGAGGTCACCACCCCAGGAACACTCTGGAGAGAGAGGGGGGAGAGAGAGGTCACCACCCCAGGAACACTCTGGAGAGAGAGGGGAGAGAGAGAGGTCACCACCCCAGGAACCCTCTGGAGAGAGAGGGGAGAGAGAGGTCACCACCCCAGGAACACTCTGGAGAGAGAGGGGAGAGAGAGAGGTCACCACCCCAGGAACACTCTGGAGAGAGAGGGGAGAGAGAGGTCACCACCCCAGGAACACTCTGGAGAGAGAGGGGGGAGAGAGAGGTCACCACCCCAGGAACACTCTGGAGAGAGAGGGGAGAGAGAGGTCACCACCCCAGGAACACTCTGGAGAGAGAGGGGGGAGAGAGAGGTCACCACCCCAGGAACACTCTGGAGAGAGAGGGGAGAGAGAGAGGTCACCACCCCAGGAACACTCTGGAGAGAGAGGGGAGAGAGAGGTCACCACCCCAGGAACACTCTGGAGAGAGAGGGGGGAGAGAGAGGTCACCACCCCAGGAACACTCTGGGGAGAGAGGGGAGAGAGAGGTCACCACCCCAGGAACACTCTGGAGAGAGAGAGGGGAGAGAGAGAGGTCCCCACCCCAGGAACACTTTGGAGAGAGAGGGGAGAGAGAGGTCACCACCCCAGGAACACTCTGGGGAGAGAGAGGGGAGAGAGAGGTCACCACCCCAGGAACACTCTGGAGAGAGAGAGGGGAGAGAGAGAGGTCACCACCGCAGGAACACTCTGGAGAGAGAGGGGAGAGAGAGGTCACCACCCCAGGAACACTCTGGAGAGAGAGGGGAGAGAGAGAGGTCACCACCCCAGGAACACTCTGGAGAGAGAGGGGAGAGAGAGAGAGAGGTCACCACCCCAGGAACACTCTGGAGAGAGAGGGGAGAGAGAGGTCACCACCCCAGGAACCCTCTGGAGAGAGAGGGGAGAGAGAGAGAGGTCACCACCCCAGGAACACTCTGGAGAGAGAGGGGAGAGAGAGAGAGAGGTCACCACCCCAGGAACACTCTGGAGAGAGAGGGGGGAGAGAGAGGTCACCACCCCAGGAACACTCTGGAGAGAGAGGGGAGAGAGAGGTCACCACCCCAGGAACACTCTGGAGAGAGAGGGGAGAGAGAGAGAGGTCACCACCCCAGGAACACTCTGGAGAGAGAGGGGAGAGAGAGAGAGAGGTCACCACCCCAGGAACACTCTGGAGAGAGAGGGGAGAGAGAGAGAGAGGTCACCACCCCAGGAACACTCTGGAGAGAGAGGAGAGAGAGGTCACCACCCCAGGAACACTCTGGAGAGAGAGGGGAGAGAGAGAGAGAGGTCACCACCCCAGGAACACTCTGGAGAGTGTTTTTTTTTTTTTTTTTTTTTTTTTTTTTTGTGTATTAGGGTTAGTATAGCGTACTATTTATTGTTATCTGTAATTTAGGAAGTTTTAGTGTTAGGGTTAGTATAGTCGTTTATTTATTGCTATCTGTATATTTAGGAAGTTCACTTATCTAAGCTCAGCATAGATGTAAATTTGTTCTGTGTACTTATATGTTATGTTATGCCAAGTGCTTGCGTTGTCTTGTCTTAAGAATTTCAGTGCCCAGTCTAACCTTGTGTTGCTCTGTGCACCTGACAAATAAAAGACTTGAACTTGAACTTGAACCCCAGGAACACTCTGGAGAGAGAGGGGAGAGAGAGAGGTCACCACCCCAGGAACACTCTGGAGAGAGAGAGGAGAGAGAGAGAGGTCACCACCCCAGGAACACTCTGGAGAGAGAGGGGAGAGAGAAAGAGAGGTCACCACCCCAGGAACACTCTGGAGAGAGAGGAGAGAGAGAGAGGTCACCACCCCAGGAACACTCTGGAGAGAGAGGGGAGAGAGAGAGGTCACCACCCCAGGAACACTCTGGAGAGAGAGAGAGAGGTCACCACCCCAGGAACACTCTGGAGAGAGAGGGGAGAGAGAGGTCACCACCCCAGGAACACTCTGGAGAGAGAGGGGAGAGAGAGGTCACCACCCCAGGAACACTCTGGAGAGAGAGGGGAGAGAGAGAGAGAGAGAGGTCACCACCCCAGGTACACTCTGGAGAGAGAGAGAGAGAGAGGGGGGGGGAGTTCACTGAAGGAACAGACCATCATCTCACTTTACAATTGTATTAAAATGCTCCCTCCCACACATTCACACACTTAGTCACACACACACACACCTCGTGCTCCAGGCTGCTGTACTCTCCCTCTGTGTTCTCTCTGATGATGATGATGTCGATGTTCCTGTGTCGAGAACGCACTCCGGGCAGAGACTGGCAGTGCATCATGTTAGCATACAGGTCCAAAGAGGTCCTGCAGGGGGGGACAGGCATCACATTAGCATACAGGTAGGAGAGGGAGGAGAAAGCAGAGAGGAGAGGAGGAGGAGAGAGCAGAGAGGAGAGGAGGAGATCAGACCTCAGGAGGGGTAGGAGAGAGCAGAGAGGAGAGGAGGAGGAGGAGGAGGAGGAGGAGGAGGAGGAGGAGGAGGAGGAGGAGGAGGAGGAGGAGAGGAGGAGATCAGACCTCAGGAGGGGGAGGAGAGAGCAGAGAGGAGAGGAGGAGGAGGAGGAGGAGAGGAGGAGATCAGACCTCAGGAGGTTGTTCCTAGACTTGTAGGAGGGAGGGAGGTTGTGGTTGGTCTCAATATTCCCTGAGAAGAGATGAAAGCTTCACATCAGTCTTTCAAACATGCTGACCTGTTCATGTCACACTGTACATTACGTTTATTTAGCAAACACAAACAGGTGTACGAGTTGAGTTATGAATTAGAGAAGGTAGTTGTTTGGTACCTTTGAGCGCCACCCCGTTGCGTCTGATGGCGGTGATGGCAGCATTGATGTCGTCCTCTGAGGTCATGGAGGAGTCGACGTTCACCACCTCAAAATCCACTGGGACACAGCAGAACCTGGGGACAGGCAGGGTCAGAACCTGGGGACAGGCAGGACACAGCAGAACCTGGGGACAGGCAGGGTCAGGGGGGGTGTGTGTGTGTGTGTGTGTGTGTGTGTGTGTGTGTATGTGTGTGTGTGTGTGTGTGTGTGTGTGTGTGTGTGTACCTGAACAGCTCTTGTACATGGTTGAGCAGCTCTGGTCCAATCCCATCTCCAGGGATCAGAGTCACCATGTGTCTCCCTCCATACCGTGCAGGAGGAGGCTACACACACACATCAACATCATCAGAGTCACCATGTGTCTCCCTCCATACCGTGCAGGAGGAGGCTACACACACACATCAACATCATTAGAGTTCCACTCCCATTCCTGGACTGCAACATGATTCCCCACAATCTAATCCACGCTACATAACCAAAAGAAACTGACTATGTTTATGAGTGTGTGTGTGTGAGAGAGAGAGAGAGAGATCGAGAGAGAGAGAGAGAGAGAGAGAGAGAGAGAGAGAGAGAGAGAGAGAGAGAGAAAGAGAGAGAGAGAGAGAGAGAGAGAGGTAATCACTGTGGCCAGATGATGAGTTCATGGTGGAGAGACTGTGTGTGTGTAAGTGTGTGTGTGTGTGTGGTTGGGGGGGGGGGGGGTACTCACTATGGCCTGGTAGTTCAGAGGGGAGAGAGGAGGTCAAAGAGGAAAAAACAGGGTTAGTTGGTGCAGGAGCCTCCCTCCCCTCCTCCCCCCTCCCATCTCCACCCTCCTAACCCCACCTCACCCCCTCCTTCCCCATCCAATCTCCCTCCCCCCCATCCCCCCATCCCATTTAAACACCTCCCCTTCTCTCACCCCAACTTCTACCCTCCTCCCATGCCCTACCCCCTTCCATTCACCCTCCTCCTAGCCCCCTTCCCCACCCCCCCCCACCCCCTCCTCTCCATGGGTGACACACTGGGGTAGACATGCAGGGAAGGTCTCAGGGCAGTGGGTCTGGAGGAGATGACAGACAGATGGCAACTTAAAATACAGTCACTGACTGCATTGTGCTTTAGTAGCCATGCACTGTACTTGATATTATTAGTGTTCATTGTGTCCGGTAGCTGAGATGTTACTTTACACTGTGTCTGGTAACTGAGATGTTACTTTACACTGTGTCTGGTAACTGAGATGTTACTTTACACTGTGTCTGGTAGCTGAGATGTTACTATACACTGTGTCCGGTAGCTGATATGTTACTTTACACTGTGTCTGGTAGCTAACATGTTACTGTACAATGTGTCTGGTAGCTGAGATGTTACTTTACACTGTGTCCGGTAGCTGAGATGTTACTGTAAACTGTGGTAACAGACCATTCCTTGACTCTTGACCACTGAAATACTTTTGAAACTTTGCACTTTTGTTTTTTAATCTCCTGCTGTACTTCTTGTTAGCACTATTCAACCCTTGTGTTATCGGTGGCTCCTTCTGACCCATCAGTCATTGTAACCCACCATCGTATTATGACAAACCACATACAAAAACAAAGTGAAGCATTTTCTTCACAAGGGTTAAAAGGGTCAAGTGTGATGTTGGTGTTGTGGAGTCTCACGGTGTAGCTGGACTTCTCTCTCATACCACAGGCAGATGTCACCAGCACCTACACATGGAGACAAGACCGGAAACGTCACTTTAACATCAATCACACGATCCCTGACCCTAACCGTGTTCAAACTATTATTTTATATTTTTTTGAAAGGTTGAAAAATATATATATATAAAGTTTGCATCATTGATGAGTACTTAAGGACTCTAATGTACTGTACTGTACTCTATTGTACTCTGCTCTGCTTACAACAATGAGTCCCTCCTGTGTCCGTACCGTTTTACAGAACTGAGCAGCACGAAGACGCTACATTCCAGGGCTAAAGAGGATATTTAACAACATTTCCTGTTATGAATCAGTCTATCTAAATCCCATTAACTAATTTGCTACCATAAAGTTATTTAAATAACTATTACCTAAACTCTGAAATAAAATAGAAGTTAATTGTCTATCCAGGATGGACATTATTGTTCGGCCTCACCTTCCATTATAAACATCATATACACACACAAGACATTATAGCCTCCATTCATGAAATACATTGTACATTGATTCTGTACATTCTAAAACCTTAAACGGATTCAACATTCACTCACCTCTTGCTAGCTAACTGACAATGTCACCGTGGTGCTGAAAGGACAGCGACACACACCGATCAATTAATCTGAACTCCATTGAGCTAGGCAATCTAGCTAGGCTAAATTCGTGTTACCTCGTAATCAGCTTACTACCTTCGATAAACCATATGCTACAACTAGCTCTAGTGAAAAAAAGATCTGTAAAAATGTCAAAGCTTTGGAGAATATGAAAACGACTATTGAAGGAATTGAAAGCGCTTACGTTCGTATTGCGGCCATTGGCCACTAATCCAGCCCAAAAAGGCTTCAGGACTCTGGACAGCGACAACACCGACCGGCCCGTCATCTTGAATCGGAATGTTTCAACTCTCCCTCAACGGAAGGCTGCGCGCGCAGAGTACAAACAACTCATCTCCAAATGTAACATGGGTGTCGTTAACCAGTCATGAACCCGGCCGTGATCAGAGTGAGGCTATACCGGGCTGAAATTAGGACTCTCACCTGTACCAAGTTCACCGTCCTCTCCCGAATTACACACGAATCCAGCTTCACTCACATCTTTTTGAGGTTTTTGCTGTTTAATTGTAATGTGTCTAACTACATACTCTTATTGTTCTTCCCTTTAGGACTTATTTGGTTTTCACGATGTATGTTTCATGATTGGCTACCTGCAATGTTTGTCCTCGTTGTTATGATCAGTGACCTATGGACTTTTGTAAAACTCTTGGAAGTCGCTTTGGATAAAAGCGTCCGCTAAATGCATAAATGTAAATATTTTTTTCTCTTCCTAATTCACGAGCCCACCGGGTGGCTGTACCGATAGCAAACACAAGAGGGCGACAAACACTGAGCTGAGAAACGAGTGATCCTGTTCATATCTGTCTCTCTAACCCTGACTCAACATAAACTGTACTGTTTTATGCTTGTTTACTATCCTCGACAACACACACAACTTCATAAAATGTTATTTTCAAATCAACTGTGGGTGAATGATTAATAATAAAGTGCCACAAATACAATATCCAATAGATTAATGTTTTTATAACTAAGAGGCCGCATTTACGAAACACTCTAGAGTAATGTAGCCAATAACAAGTGTCTTCGATTCAGAACATAACTTTAATAAAAGGTCCGTTTTTATTTTTCTTCTCCAAGCCGAAATATCGAATCACACATCTGGTACTTAGAGTCTTTCACTCCAGAATAGCAGCGCCCGGGTCTGAGGACGTGCAGATATAGAAATACATTTCCCACTGTAGCGACGTTCCACATCACCGCTCCTCCGCCTCTACGGCCCAGTCTGTCGGTCCGCGAGGAAGTCGCAAGATGGCTGATATCGCTTGGAAGTATGTTCCCCTCCTTAACATGAAGTCGTGAGTGTGGAAGAAAGCGAGGGAGGCACCATCGGGCTTTTATTTTTCTTTTCTTTTAGTTTATTTTATTTCTCCAAACATTCATTTCATTCCGCGTCGTGTCTGCTTCAGGCTTGTCTGTACGAGTTGACGCGTCAGTCACACCGGGGTTCAACTCGACAGCTAACCAGCTGCACAGTTAGCTAACATTAGCCAGGTAGCCAACTTGCTAGTGTAACGTTAGCTTGTCATAGTATATCCTGCATGCCAGCCAACATTAAACATATTATTTTAACGAGCTAGGCAGCTAGTATTGCTACTGTTATCAATTATCGTGACCGTCCGATGCTGAATTATTCGACAGTCATGTTCGCTAACTAGCTTTCTAGCTAGCTCGTGCGCAGCATTGCTTCTCAATGTGCAACAGCGGGATAATCAATTTGGAAACATCGCCTGAAACAACACACTCATCAACTTGCAAAAAACATTTATTGCATTATTCGTTTTTACATGGGGTTTAGGTCCAACCGTGTTAGCAAGTTTATTTGGCTTTGCTGGCGCCTCACCAACATTGACAGCGATGGAAAGCCAACTGTAACTACTCCAAATAGAGAAGCTAACTAGACGTCTATCTGCTGAAGTAGCGAGCTAGGTGGGGGCATATTTAGCTAGCTTGCTGTCAATTTATTAAAGTTATAAAGGGGGCAGGTCCAAGTCGATCGACGAAGCGCTACAACAGTCACTCACTGTTCGAGACAAGTTAGCTAGCTAATAGTGCATAGCTAGCTAACGTCTCGCCCATAACATTACAATCACGGCGTACAGAACGTATCCCGAGTCCACTCCCGGCCAGACACACCGGCTCAACAACACCGTTATGGGAGTTCAGGGGTTCCAGGAGTATCTAGAGAAGAGATGTCCCGGGGCCGCGGTTCCGGTGGACCTCCTGAAGCTGGCGCGCACCGCCGGCCGCCAGCCCCCTCACCACCACCACCACCATCCTCATCACCCAGGGCCCATGCCTCCCCCGCCCCCGCCGGCCCGGATCTTGATCGATGCAGACTCCGGCCTACAGCGCTTGTACGGCGGATACCAGACGGACTGGGTGTGCGGGGGCGAGTGGAACGCTATGTTGGGCTACCTGGCTGCGCTGTCGCAGGCCTGTCTCTACCAGGGAGGTCTCGAGCTGGTCGTGGTGTTTAACGGCACTCTCGGTAAGGAGCGCTGGCCGGAGTGGGCGCGCCGAGCCCAGGGGCAGCGGCAGACCGCGCAGCTCATCGTCAACCACGTCGGCAGCAAAGCCACCCCTCCTCCCCGGGCTTGGTTCCTGCCCCCGGCCTGCCTCAGTCACTGCGTCCGCCTCGCCATGTTCCGCTTCCGAGTGAGGGTGAGTAACAGTTTCTAGCTAACGTTAGTTTCGTAGTTTTGTATTTTGATGGTTTGACATTCGATGTCATGAGCGCATGGCCGCAACTCCCGTTCCATGTGGGCGCAGCTGGTATTGTGACGAGTGACATGAATCACCGACGTGTTGTCAGCAGCGACTCTGACCATGAAGTGTTAGTGGTAATGTTACTGTGTGCCCCAGTGTTGGAGCGTTGTGTGTTATTAGCAGTGTGAATGTTTGAAAGAAAATTGAGATAGGCCTCTTTGTGCGCTCTTCCACTCCCTCTGGCGGAGATGGGAGGAATTCACTCTGGGGATGCAAGAATGATGGCGGAGGAGAGTGCGGCTTGTTATGTATGAATTTAGCAGATGCGTTTATCCAAAGTAACAAACAGGAGTGATTTGAACCTCAGGCATCTTGACTCTGGTCTACTCTCATCTATTGTAGTGTATTCTACTCTGCTGTACTCTACTGTAGTGTATTCTACTCAGCTGTACTCTACTGTAGTACATTCTACTCTGCCGTACTCTACTGTAGTACACTCTACTCTGCTGTACTCTACTGTAGTGTATTCTACTCTGCTCTACTCTGCTGTACTCTACTGTAGTACATTCTACTCTGCCGTACTCTACTGTAGTACACTCTATTCTGCTGTACTCTACTGTAGTGTATTCTACTCTACTGTAGTACGTTCTACTCTGCTGTACTCTACTGTAGTGTATTCTACTCTGCTGTACTCTACTGTAGTACATTCTACTCTGGTGGTATCTCAGTGTGTAGCTGGGCTCAGAGCTGTGGGGCTTCTCAGACCAGATCAGGTTCTGCTGCTGTGTGACTCGGCATGTTACCCAGACACATTCAGACAGCATGTTACCCAGACCCTCCAGGAATTTGCGATGTTGCTATCGCACCATTTCACGCAAATTTAACGATTCCCTGCAAATTCAGCGCGACGTTGCAATTTTCACCAAAAGTTTACCGCAACTTTGACCAATCGTCGTCGTCTCCCGACGACGGACGGACGGGGGGTTGTGCTGGTCGTGTATTGCATGCCGCACTATCTGATTGACAGTTCTCTCTACATTCAGTGCTCGCGCAAGAAGGTGGAACGTACGGGAGATACCATTTCCAAAACTTGTAAGGGCGTAATCGTTTGTGAAATACCCAGAGAAACACAAATAGCCGACGAGGCAAAATCTCGGGAATCACTGCCGGACGCATTTTTTAGGTCTCGAAAAGAGGACATGTCCGGGTAAAAGAGGACGTCTGGTCACCCTAGTTTTATTCTTTAATGAATGTTTGTTAATTACTTGCTTTTCAACCAATAAGTCAATTGAAATTACAAAGAGGGAAATTCGCAACTTTTTATTGCAATTTTCATTTGCTCCCTTAATTTTATCGCAACAAACACCTAAAAAACACCACAACTGTCATTGCAAAGTTTTGGAAAAGCTCCTGCGAAATCAGGATTTTTTGCCCGCAACTATCACAAAAAGGCCCGCGAAATCTTGGGGGGACTGGTTACCCCCAGCTACATCTCAAGTAACATATCAGCTACCAGACACAGTGTAAAGTAACATCACTGCTGCCAGACAGTGTTAAGTAACATCACTGCTGCCAGACACAGTGTAAAGTAACATCACTGCTGCCAGACACAGTGTAAAGTAACATCACTTCTGCCAGACAGATGAACAGATGCCAGTGTTCAGATGAACTGGGCTGTTCAGACCATGGATGACGGACATGGATGACGAGCTCTCCCTCACACAAACTTTCCCTCACAGCCCACATTGCTGCGGTCTCCCGCTTGTGTAGATTCACCCTCTACAACATCTTAAAGATCAGGAGATACCTGTCTGAGCACTCCACCCAGCTGCTAGTCCAAGCACTTGTCCTCTCAAAGTTGGACTACTGCAACTCGCTGCTCGCCGGTCTCCCGGCATGCGCAACCCGCCCTCTCCAGAGGATTCAGAAGGCGGCAGCCCGTCTGGTCTTCAATCTACCCAGACGCTCCCATGTTACCCCGCTCCTCATCTCCCTCCACTGGCTTCCCATCACGGCCCGTATCAGATTCAAGACTCTGGTACTGACCTTCCGAGCGGTGAACGGGACTGCACCCGACTACATCAAGTCTCTCCTCCAGCCTTACACCCCCACCCACCACCTACGGTCTTATTCTGACAACCGTCTGGTGGTCCCACCGCTCAAGAGTGCCCGGTCCCAACACAAGCTCTTCTCCTGTCTGGCCCCCCAGTGGTGGAATCAACTCCCCACCTCCATCTGGGACACTTGACTGTCTCCCCACCTTCAAGGAAAGGCTTGTTGCCCTTGTTGGTTGGTTGTAACAGATTTAAATTATTGTACTCGCTGTGAAATATTTTTTACTGTTGATTGTTTTTCTACAGGTACACATGCACTTTTTGAGTTTCATGTTGTTTTATTGTAACTTGTTTAACTGCATGCTCTTATGGTTCTTCCTTTTGGCACTTATTTGGTTTTCACAATGTATGCTTCATGTTTTGGCTGCTCGCAATGTTCGGGGCTATCTCGTTGTTATGATCAGTGACCTATGCACTTTTGTAAAGCACTCTTTTGGAAGTCGCTTTGGATAAAAGTAGGGCTGCAACAACGAACCGATTAAAATCGATTATTCGATTGGCAACAAATTTCATTATCGATAAAGTTAAAGTTTAGTTGAGCGTGGAGCGGAGGTAGAGGAAAGGCCATCGGAGAGAAGTTGTTGAGTAACGTTGTTCTGAAACACATGGTGGCAGTGACGTGCGGTGATGTCAGTAAGAGGCTAGGCACTGAGTTATGAATGCCGGTTTGGATAATATATCAAAACAGTAAACGCAGTAAACAGTACAAGCAGCCTACAGCCGCTAAATGTTAGCACAGCCACATAGCCAATCTTTTCTTCATACCAGTCTGTTTAAAACTATCGAAAACATGTTGTCCCTTTTGCTGCAGTAGTCAATCTAAGTCTGGCGTAGACCTGCTTCTTGCTATTAACTCCTTTTTTGAATAAAATCGAGCTTGGGGAAATTTCAACTCTGATATCGGCAGACATCGCTGCTGTCATTTTGACTTGAATTTTGCGAGGATTACGCTTACAACGTAGCCAGTGCAATGACGTCAGCTGCGCAAATGTTCAGTAATATCTCGATTTTAATGGTTTTAATAAAAAAATGTACGTTTGAATTTTGTCCGGGTAGGCTGTGCCTACCATTTTGAAAAATTTAGACTTTTAAAATATTTTGGGAATATAAAAACCTCAAACAGACATCAAACTGAGTATCTTAACAATGTCTGGTATACATCCACAGACTTTACTTTTTCAATGAAGTTTCAAATAAATAAAAAAAAATATATATATATCGCCCCTGCCCTCCAAACAACCACAGTGTCCCAGCCTCATCTGGAGCAGTGGAGGCAGACTTTGTTCATTGGAAATCTCTCCATGGGGCAGCTGTCCATACACTGTCTGTAAGAAGAGGAATTGGATTTGGATAAAATGTGCATGTGCAATTTAATAATTATATATTCTTAGTCATGCTGAGCAATTTGAAATGAATGTTCTGCCAAACTAAGTGCTACAGTTTGGGTCACCTTCTGGTCTGAACGTTTGGGCTGGATCTGTGCAATAATACTTATTTCAGTGAATTCCCATTTTATCATGGTTATCTTTCCCTTTTAAATCATTTAGCCTATCAGTTAAGAAATGTGTGTGGCAAAGTTATTTTGAAGTAATTTATTCATTTTGTTCAAGATGTGAAGACAAAAACATTTAGTCCACATCAAGTGCAAATCATGGCCTTCTGCAGTGTCTTGAAATTATACATATCCTCCAATTACAATTTTCAATTGTTACCACATTCTTTTTTTGGCTATTATTCTCAACCGCCAGTTGAAAATATCGGCCACTGTGGGAACGGTTTCAGATACCTCATCAAATTACGCTAATTATCAGTTGGCCTAAATGCTTTAGATATGTTAAGTAGATTTGGTAGGCCTACAATTTACTTATTTAAACGGTCTTATGGTTTGACAAGTTGTCTCCCTCGCCGTGTCATTTTCCATTTTTGGGGATAGACTCCAAAAAACTCGATCAATTCACGCTGCTGAAAATAACACCACTCTGCTGGTTTACACTTTGCTTCTTGCGACATAACCCATCTTTAGTGTTGATGGTTTGATGGTGGTGCAGGTGACTTGTGTTGATGGTGATGGTGGTGGTGCAGGTGACTTGTGTTGATGGTGATGATGGTGGTGCAGGTGACTTGTGTTGATGGTGATGATGGTGGTGCAGGTGACTTGTGTTGATGGTGATGGTGGTGGTGCAGGTGACTTGTGTTGATGGTGATGGTGGTGGTGCAGGTGACTTGTGTTGATGGTGATGGTGGTGGTGCAGGTGACTTGTGTTGATGGTGATGGTGGTGGTGCAGGTGACTTGTGTTGATGGTGATGATGGTGGTGCAGGTGACTTGTGTTGATGGTGATGGTGGTGGTGCAGGTGACTTGTGTTGATGGTGATGGTAGTGGTGCAGGTGACTTGTGTTGATGGTGATGGTGGTGGTGCAGGTGACTTGTGTTGATGGTGATGATGGTGGTGCAGGTGACTTGTGTTGATGGTGGTGCAGGTGACTTGTATTGATAGTGTGGATGATGGTGTTGATGGTGATTATGATATTGATGGTGTTGATGGTGATTATGATGTTGATGGTAATTATGGTGTTGATTATGTTGATGGTGTTGCAGGTGGTGCAGACCCTGGAGGATCACCACCAGGAGGTGCTGTCTTTGTACCGGGACTTTGGCTTCGCCGGCCTGATCGCTCAGGACTCTGAGTTCGCTCTGTGCAACGTCCCCGCCTACTTCTCCTCGCACGCCCTGAAGCTCAGCTGGAACGGGAAGAACCTGAGCACCCACCAGTACCTGCTGTCTGAGGCAGCCAGGCAGCTGGGCCTCAAGACTCAACACCTGCCCTGCTTCGCTGCTCTCCTGGGTAACACACACACACACACAGTACCTGCTCTCTCCTGGGTAACACACACACAGTACCTGCTCTCTCCTGGGTAACACACACACACAGTACCTGCTCTCTCCTGGGTAACACACACACACTGTACCTGCTCTCTCCTGGGTAACACACACACACACAGTACCTGCTCTCTCCTGGGTAACACACACAGTACCTGCTCTCTCTTGGGTAACACAAACACACACAGTACCTGCTCTCTCCTGGGTAACACACACACAGTACCTGCTCTCTCTTGGGTAACACAAACACACACAGTACCTGCTCTCTCCTGGGTAACACACACACAGTACCTGCTCTCTCCTGGGTAACACACACACACACACACAGTACCTGCTCTCTCCTGGGTAACACACACACACGTAGTACCTGCTCTCTCCTGGGTAACACACACACACAGTACCTGCTCTCTCCTGGGTAACACACACACACAGTACCTGCTCTCTCCTGGGTAACACACACACAGTACCTGCTATGTAACACACACACACACAGTACCTGCCCTGCTATATAACACACACACACACACAGTACCTGCCCTGCTATGTAACACACACACACTGACACCATTAAAACAGCTACATTTAAAAACATGGCTGTTGACACGCCCCCTCCCCTCTCAGGGAACCACATCCTGCCTGATGAGGACCTAGCAGCGTTCCACTGGAGCCTGCTCGGACCAGAACACCCCCTGGCCTCGCTCAAGGTAACACACACACACCCACACCCACACCCACACACACCTCACACACATGATCACGTGAACACTTTACGAACCTTAATGTAGAACTCAACTCCTGTCACAGCCCCCTTCATATCTACAACTGCTCTCTGGGAGTTAGTTAGTCCTGGGGGGAGGAGTTAGTCCTGGGGGAGGAGTTAGTCCTGGTGGGAGTTAGTTAGTCCTGGTGGGAGGAGTTAGTCCTGGTGGGAGGAGTTAGTCCTGGTGGGAGGAGTTAGTCCTGGTGGGAGGAGTTAGTCCTGGGAAGAGGTAGTCCTGAGAAGCTCACTGTGATAACAAACAGCAGCAGTGTCTGAGGGGTTTCAGCAGTGTGTGTGTGTGTGTGCGTGCGCAGGTGCGTGCCCACCAGCTGGTGCTGCCCCCCTGTGAGGTGGTGATCAAGGCTGTGTCTGAGTACGTGTCCTCCATCAAGGAGCTGGGCAACCTGGAGGCCATCGCTAGGGACGTCTTCAAGCAGTCCCAGGTACACCCACACACACTACACACACACTGCACACACACTACACACTCACTGCACACACACTACACACTCACTGCACACACACTACACACTCACTACACACACACTACACACTCACTGCACACACACTACACACTCACTGCACACACACTACACACTCACTGCACACACACTACACACTCACTACACACACACTACACACTCACTGCACACACACTCACTGCACCCACACACACTACACACTCACTGCACACACACTACACACTCACTACACACTCACTACACACTCACTACACACTCACTACACACACACTACACACACACTGCACACACACTCACTACACACACACTACACACTACACACACACTACACACACACTACACACACACTGCACACACACTACACACTCACTGCACACACACTACACACTCACTGCACACTCACTGCACACACACTCACTGCACCCACACACACTACACACTCACTGCACACACACTACACACTCACTACACACTCACTACACACTCACTACACACACACTACACACACACTGCACACACACTACACACTCACTACACACACACTACACACTCACTACACACACACTACACACTCACTGCACACACACTCACTGCACCCACACACACTACACACTCACTGCACACACACTACACACTCACTACACACACACTACACACTCACTGCACACACACTCACTGCACCCACACACACTACACACTCACTACACACACACTACACACTCACTACACACACACTACACACTCACTACACACACACTCACTACACCCACACACACTACACACTCACTACACACACACTACACACTCACTACACACACACTACACACTCACTACACACTCACTGCACACACACTACACACACACTACACACACACTACACACTCACTGCACACACACTACACACACACTACACACACACTACACACTCAATACACACACACTACACACTCACTACACACACACTCACTACACCCACACACACTACACTCACTGCACACACACTACACACTCACTACACACACACTACACACTCACTACACACACACTCACTACACCCACACACACTACACACTCACTACACACACACTACACACTCACTACACACACACTCACTACACCCACACACACTACACACTCACTACACACACACTACACACTCACTACACACACACTCACTACACCCACACACACTACACACTCACTACACACTCACTACACCCACACACACTACACACTCACTGCACACACACTACACACTCACTACACACACACTACACACACACTACACACACACTACACACTCACTACACACACACTACACACTCACTACACACACACTCACTACACCCACACACACTACACTCACTGCACACACACTACACACTCACTACACACACACTACACACTCACTACACACACACTCACTACACCCACACACACTACACACTCACTACACACACACTACACACTCACTACACCCACACACACTACACACTCACTACACACACACTACACACACACTCACTACACCCACACACACTACACACTCACTACACCCACACACACTACACACTCACTGCACACACACTACACACTCACTACACACACACTACACACACACTACACACACACTACACACTCACTACACACACACTACACACTCACTACACACACACTCACTACACACACACTACACACTCACTACACACACACTCACTACACCCACACACACTACACACTCACTACACACACACTACACACTCACTACACACACACTCACTACACCCACACACACTACACACTCACTGCACACACACTACACACTCACTACACACACACACACTACACACTCACTACACACTCACTACACCCACACACACTGCACACACACTACACACTCACTACACACACACTCACTACACCCACACACACTACACACACACTACACACACACTACACACTCACTACACCCACACACACTACACACTCACTACACACCCACTCACTACACCCACACACACTACACACACACTACACACACACTACACACTCACTACACACACACTACACACTCACTGCACACACACTCACTGCACACACACTACACACTCACTACACACACACTCACTACACCTACACACACTACACACACACTACACACACACTACACACTCACTACACACACACTACACACTCACTACACACACACTCACTACACCTACACACACTACACACACACTACACACACACTCACTACACCCACACACACTACACACTCACTACACACACACTCACTACACCTACACACACTACACACACACTACACACACACTACACACTCACTACACACACACTACACACTCACTACACACACACTCACTACACCCACACACACTACACACTCACTACACACACACTCACTACACCCACACACACTACACACTCACTACACACACACTACACACTCACTACACACACACTCACTACACCCACACACACTACACACTCACTGCACACACACTACACACTCACTACACACACACTCACTACACCCACACACACTACACACTCACTACACACACACTCACTACACCCACACACACTACACACTCACTACACACTCACTACACACACACTCACTACACCCACACACACTACACACTCACTGCACACACACTACACACTCACTACACACACACTCACTACACCCACACACACTACACACTCACTGCACACACACTCACTACACCCACACACACTACACACTCACTACACACACACTACACACTCACTACACACACACTCACTACACCCACACACACTACACACTCACTACACACTCACTACACCCACACACACTACACACTCACTACACACACACTACACACTCACTACACACACACTCACTACACCCACACACACTACACACTCACTACACACACACTACACCCACACACACTACACACTCACTACACACACACTCACTACACCTACACACACTACACACACACTACACACACACTACACACTCACTACACACACACTACACACTCACTACACACACACTCACTACACCCACACACACTACACACTCACTACACACACACTCACTACACCCACACACACTACACACTCACTACACACACACTACACACTCACTACACACACACTCACTACACCCACACACACTACACACTCACTGCACACACACTACACACTCACTAAACACACACTCACTACACCCACACACACTACACACTCACTGCACACACACTCACTACACCCACACACACTACACACTCACTACACACACTACACACTCACTACACACACACTCACTACACCCACACACACTACACACTCACTACACACTCACTACACCCACACACACTACACACTCACTACACACACACTACACACTCACTACACACACACTCACTACACCCACACACACTACACACTCACTACACACACACTACACCCACACACACTACACACTCACTGCACACACACTACACACTCACTACACACACACTCACTACACCCACACACACTACACACTCACTACACACACACTACACACACACACACTACACACTCACTGCACACACACTACACACTCACTACACACACACTCACTACACCCACACACACTACACACTCACTACACACACACTACACACACACTCACTACACCCACACACACTACACACTCACTGCACACACACTACACACTCACTACACACACACTCACTACACCCACACACACTACACACTCACTACACACACACTCACTACACCTACACACACTACACACTCACTACACACTCACTACACACACACTCACTACACCCACACACACTACACACTCACTACACACTCACTACACACACACTCACTACACCCACACACACTACACACTCACTACACACACACTCACTACACCCACACACACTACACACTCACTACACACACACTCACTACACCCACACACACTACACACTCACTACACACTCACTACACACACACTCACTACACCCACACACACTACACACTCACTACACACACACTCACTACACCCACACACACTACACACTCACTACACACTCACTACACACACACTCACTACACCCACACACACTACACACTCACTACACACACACTACACACTCACTACACACACACTCACTACACCCACACACACTACACACTCACTACACACACACTCACTACACCCACACACACTACACACTCACTACACACACACTCACTACACCCGCACTCACTACACCAGGGGTGTCAAACTCATTTCGCATCGTGGGCCACATACGGCCTAGGGAGATGTCAAGTGGGCCGGACCATTAAAATTATACCATACTCTGCTATAAATAACCAAAATATCATGTCTTTCTTCTGTGTTATCTAGTTTAATTGATATAAAGACCATATCGTATAAACTCCGTCCAACCGCTTTAACACGTAATGATCTCTTCGGTGGTGTAGTTGGTTAAAGCATTGTACGGCCACATATTGTTAATGCGAATCTGGGATCCCAAGTTCGCGCCCCAGTCCAGTGAATCTCGTACGATATCCTTTAACTTTTACTGTGAGAAAATGACATAATTCTAAAGGCCTACGGATGTATCACAACATTTTAATGTGTGAGCACTAATATCAGATCAAAATGAACACATGTAGCCTTAATTAAATATTGAATAACGTAGGGTAGTCTACCGTCGGAGACAACCACTACGCCTCATTCAGCCAGTTTAAACGGCTGCTAGATGACGCTGTTCATTTTCAAAGCGCCGATAGTTCGGCTCTTTGGGCCGGCACAATCCGGAAGAAACCACCAAAGCTTCACAAGGCATCGTTCGCCCATCCCTAGTAGAGACCAAGGTATTAATTGATACCGTCTGCTGTTTTCAGTCTGTCTCAGTGATGCGGCTTGTCTTCTACTCTGATGGAAAGAGTGCGCCCCTTCGCGGATAATCCATGAATTACAGCGAATTAAAAATATTAATTCCATGTCTTTTATGCATTTTTCCACTTTCAAATTATCCTGCGGGCCTGATCGAACCTCCTTGGGGGCCGGTTCCGGCCCGCGGGCCGTATGTTTGACACCCCTGCACTACACAAACACGCTACACAAACACGCTACACACGATACAGATACGCGCTACATAAACTCACTGCGCACACTACACACACACACTACACACACTCATGCATATACACACACAAACTACACAGACATGCACACACACCATACACACTCACTACACACACGCACACATGCATACACACCCACTCGCTACAGAGACACAAATTTGCGTCTAGTCGTTTTTCTGGTCGATATGCTCTTGGTCAATCAAGATTGTTTTAGTCGAGCTGCCATATGGCAGTGTGAGATCTGATTCCCGCTTGTCATCATTGCTGAATAAACGAAATGTTCTACAGAAATTGTAGATTATATTATTTAAGACAAATAAAGCAACTGAAAAAAAATATATATTTAAAAGGAAAGGTGTTATTGTATTCCCTTTTGTTAATCTGTACTTTTGTTTTGTTTTGGTATTTTGCACACGGCACGAGCACAATTGGCTGCCGAACTACAAACTCTGCCATAGCCTACTTTGTCAGTGTTACATTTACATTTAGTCATATCGCCGACGCTCTTATCCAAAGCGACTTACAGTAAGTACAGGGACATTCCCCCCCGAAGCAAATAGGGTGAAGTGCCTTGCCCAAGGACACAACGTCATTTTACAAAGTACCGGGTGACTCAAACATTTTTGAATGCAAACTCTGCCAACAACGGTTTATTTTTCATAGTTCAACGTTAAATATGATGTAGCCTACCACCTGAAAACCATAGGTTGGCCAACCTTATGCGCTGGGTTGAAAAATGAATATGCCTATTATAAGAATCACATCCAAATCGAATGACATTATCTTCTCCGGCCAAGACAACACTATCTTTCTCTGTTGCACCGTTCCCCACTTGGCTTCTATGTAAGTTTGCATGCTGCACTTTTTCAGGCAGTGAAAAGTGCGCTGATTTGCATGTTAAACAAGCAATATTTGTAATTTGTAGTACATTGTAAGAGATAATAAATAATCAGGTATTTTGTATTATATCGGCATTCGGTAACAACAGGACTGGTGACATGAGGCTTATTATTAGTAATAACTGTACACTGTATGCATCCAGACACAACTGGACTCACAACCACGCAGGTCTGTAATGTGTGTGTGTGTGTGTGTGTGTCAGTCGCGAATGGAGGATAAAGTCGAGCGTTTTAAGAAAGCTGTGGAGTATTTCTCTGCGGCCTCCAAGCCCCGCCCACTCTCCATGGGCCCCTCCCCCTACATCTGTAAGTATCCAATCAGCTTCACTCCTGTCATATCTTGTCTGGACATCGATGTTGCGGTCTGTGTCAATCACATGGCTGTCAATAGTATTATCAGTAATTGTTGATAGTACATTATAATATTATTATCTCTAATTGTATATTATTACATGATCCATTAGCAATAGTACATAACAAGACTTATCAATGTGTAGGAAAGCATGTTGTGCTCCTTCAATTGTGTGTGTGTGTGTGTGCGTAGTACCTGGGTTTGGACCTAACCCATTTGGAGGACCTCCTGGCCACATGCAGACTGGAAAGAATCAGGTACCCTTTCTCTCTCTTTCCTCCTCTGTCTCTCTCTTTCCTCCTCTGTCTCTCTCTCCCCCTCTGTCTCTCTCTCTCTTTCCTCCTCTGTCTCTCTCTCTTTCCTCCTCTGTCTCTCTCTCTCTTTCCTCCTCTGTCTCTCTCTCTTTCCTCCTCTGTCTCTCTCTCTTTCCTCTGTCTCTCTCTCTCTCTTCCTCCTCTGTCTCTCTCTCTTTCCTCCTCTGTCTCTCTCTCTCCCCTTCTGTCTCTCTCTCTCCCTCTCTGTCTCTCTCTTTCCTCCTCTGTCTCTCTCTTTCCTCCTCTGTCTCTCTCTCTCCCCTTCTGTCTCTCTCTCTCCCTCTCTGTCTCTCTCCCCCTCTGTCTCTCTCCCCCTCTGTCTCTCTCGTATTATAAGCTGGTGGGAAAAATTGAGGAGTTTGTCGATGTGTGGGAGGTGAGGGGTGCCTTTTGCACAGTGGATGGGGAGGGGGGGGGGGTGCCTTGTGCACAGTGGATGGGGAGGGGGGGGGGGGGGGGGGGGGGGTGAGGGGTGCCTTGTGCACAGTGGATGGGGAGGGGGGGGGGGGGGGGGGTGCCTTGTGCACAGTGGATGGGGAGGGGGGGGGGGGGGGGAGGTGAGGGGTGCCTTGTGCACAGTGGATGGGGAGGGGGGGGGGGGTGCCTTGTGCACAGTGGATGGGGAGGGGGGGGTGAGGGGTGCCTTGTGCACAGTGGATGGGGGGGGGGGGGGGGGGTGCCTTGTGCACAGTGGATGGGGGGGGGGGGGGGGGGGTGCCTTGTGCACAGTGGATGGGGAGGGGGGGGGGGGGGGGGGGGTGCCTTGTGCACAGTGGATGGGGGGGGGGGGGGTGCCTTGTGCACAGTGGATGGGGAGGGGGGGGGTGAGGGGTGCCTTGTGCACAGTGGATGGGGGGGGGGGGGGGGTGCCTTGTGCACAGTGGATGGGGAGGGGGGGGGTGAGGGGTGCCTTGTGCACAGTGGATGGGGGGGGGGGGGGGGTGCCTTGTGCACAGTGGATGGGGAGGGGGGTTTAGAGCTGAAGCTCACATTTACATTTAGTCATTTAGCAGACGCTCTTATCCAGAGCGACTTACAGTAAGTACAGGGACATTCCCCCCGAGGCAAGTAGGGTGAAGTGCCTTGACCAAGGACACAACGTCATTTGGCACGGCGGGGAATCGATCCGGCAACTTTCTGATTACTAGCCCGACTCCCTCACCGCTCAGCCATCTGAAGTTGTGAATAGGAGGGTTTTTATTTAATGTTTTGCGTTTGGTTTAGTTTGATGGGAAAATAACATTGTGTGAAATTTGCAATTGAAATGGTTTTGTGTTGATAAGACATGTGGTAAAACTGCTTGGTTGGCTGGCAGTTCTAACTGCCTAATAAAGGTACCTTTTAAAGTCAAAAAGTCTCCCCCTCTGCCCTGTCTCTCTCTCCCTCTGTCTCTCTTGTCTCTCTCTCAGATTACAGATTGATAAAAAATAATACTGTTACCCTCCTCTCGTCCTCTCCCCTTCCCCCTCCCTCCTCCAGTTTGGGCCTCCCCAGATGACTGGGGTGAAGCCAGCCTATCACAATGCACCGTATGGACCAGGCTCAGCATTCCTGTTTCAGAACCCGCCTCCTCCCCTCCAGGACTGCAATGATTCACTCCCGGGGAAAATGGGCTTCTCTGATTGGTCGGCTCCATATGATTCCAGTCACGGGGGAGGCAGGTTACCCAATCACCACACAGGTGCTCCTCCTGGCCCCTCCCCCTCCCCTTCCTCCTCCTCGGACGGAGACGAACCCAATGACAGCAACGCCAAGTAGGAACACACACACACACACACTTATATACAAACACACACACATACATTTAAAAATGTATGTGTAACATGTGTAAAAATGTAATGTAAACCTGTCTCTCTGTCACCTCTCAATTCTCCATCCCTCTCCTCATTCCTCCATCTCTCTCCTCATCCCTCCATCTCATCATCCCTCCATCTCTCTCCTCATCCCTCCATCTCATCATCCCTTCATCTCTCATCATCCCTCCATCTCTCTCCTCATCCCTCCATCTCATCATCCCTCCATCTCTCTCCTCATCCCTCCATCTCATCATCCCTCCATCTCTCTCCTCATCCCTCCATCTCATCATCCCTTCATCTCTCATCATCCCTCCATCTCTCATCATCCCTCCATCTCTCTCCTCATCCCTCCATCTCATCATCCCTCCATCTCTCTCCTCATCCCTCCATCTCTCTCCTCACCCCTCCATCTCTCTCTTCATCCCTCCATCTCTCTCCTCACCCCTCCATATCTCTCCTCATCCCTCCATATCTTTCCTCATCCCTCCATCTCTCTCTTCATCCCTCCATCTCTCTCCTCATCCCTCCATCTCTCTCCTCATCCCTCCATCTCTCTCTTCATCTCTCTCTTCTAACCCTAACCCTCCATCTCTCTTTTCTAACCCTAACCTTAACCCTCCATCTCTCTCTTCTAACCCTAACCCTCCATCTCTCAGTCATCTAACAGACAAGTCCTCTAGGTGGGAGGATCCATCTGGGAGAGGGGGCGGGGTTTTGGGGGATGGTTCCCACGGTAACGGGAGTGGTTCGAACATTCCGTCGCTGTTGTCTATGGCGACGCGGAGTCACATGGACATCACCACACCCCCTCTGCCTCAGGTTGGTGTGTGTGTGTGGGGGGGGGAGGGGGGGGTTGGGAGAGACATAATTTACCCTCCTGCTTTAATAATGCTCTAATCACTATTTCTGCGTGTGTGTGTTCAGGTCAGTGCGGAGGTGCTACGTGTAGCTGAACACAGACACCGGAGAGGACTCATGTACCCTCAGATCTACCACATACTAACCAAGGTACACACACACACACCCTCAGATCTACCACATACTAACCAAGGTACACACACACACACCCTCAGATCTACCACATACTAACCAAGGTACACACACACACACACACACACCCTCAGATCTACCACATACTAACCAAGGTACACACACACACACACACACACCCTCAGATCTACCACATACTAACCAAGGTACACACACACACACCCTCAGATCTACCACATACTAACCAAGGTACACACACACACACCCTCAGATCTACCACATACTAACCAAGGTACACACACACACACCCTCAGATCTACCACATACTAACCAAGGTACACACACACACACCCTCAGATCTACCACATACTAACCAAGGTACACACACACACCCTCAGATCTACCACATACTAACCAAGGTACACACACACACACACAACCTCAGATCTACCACATACTAACCAAGGTACACACACACACACCCTCAGATCTACCACATACTAACCAAGGTACACACACACACAGATCTACCACATACCAACCAAGGTACACACACACACAGATCTACCACATACTAACCAAGGTACACACATAAACACACACCCTCAGATCTACCACATACTAACCAAGGTACACACACACACACCCTCAGATCTACCACATACTAACCAAGGTACACACACACACACCCTCAGATCTACCACATACTAACCAAGGTACACACACACACACCCTCAGATCTACCACATCCTAACCAAGGTACACACACACACACCCTCAAATCTACCACATACTAACCAAGGTGTACACACACACACACACACACACCCTCAGATCTACCACATACTAACCAAGGTACACACATAAACACACACCCTCAGATCTACCACATACTAACCAAGGTACACACATAAACACACACCCTCAGATCTACCACATACTAACCAAGGTACACACACACACCACTCAGATCTACCACATACTAACCAAGGTACACACACACACCACTCAGATCTACCACATACTAACCAAGGTACACACACACACACCCTCAGATCTACCACATACTAACCAAGGTACACACACACCCCTCAGATCTACCACATACTAACCAAGGTACACACACACCTCTCAGATCTACCACATACTAACCAAGGTCCACACTCACACACACACACCCTTAGATCTACCACATACTAACCAATGTTATTATACATATAAAGGCACTCAAACAGTCTCTCTGCCACCTCCTCCTCCCCCAGGGAGAGATGAAGATGCCAGTGTGTATCGAGGATGAGTGTAACTCGGAGCTGCCCCCGGCGGCGCTGCTGTTCAGAGCAGCCAGACAGTACTGCTACGGGGTGCTGTTCAGCCTGGCTGAGACCCACCGCCGCATGGAGAGACTGGCCCTCCGCAAGAGAGCGCCCCTGGAGGGTAGGAGGAACAGATAGGGGGGGAGGAAAGGGAGACAGGAAGGACAATGAGGGGAGAGGAGAGGAAAAAGAGAGAAGGAGGGAGAGAAAGAGAGGCCAAGCTG
>NC_061073.1:397722-430222 GCF_021917145.1 Hypomesus transpacificus | reverse complement strand
AGGAGGCAGGATCCTCCAAAGACATGAGCTGGATGCGTTCCTGGCCCAGGCCGTGTCCAACCAGCTGTACGAACCTGACCAGCTGCAGGAGCTGAAGGTCACGCAACTACACCCCTGTGACACCCCTGTGACACCCCTGTGACACCCCTGTGACACCCCTGTGACACTCCTGTGACACCCCTGTTACACTCCTGTGACACCCCTGTGACACCCCTGTGACACCCCTGTGACACTACTGTTACACCCCTGTAACACTCCTGTGACACCCCTGTGACACCCCTGTGACACCCCTGTGACACTACTGTTACACCCCTGTAACACTCCTGTGACACCCCTGTGACACCCCTGTGACACTCCTGTGACACTCCTTTGACACCCCTGTGACACCCCTATTACACTCCTGTTACACCCCTGTGACACCCCTTACAATTCAAAATGTTCCTGAAACTTTTCCTTGCGTGTTTGTACCTGTTTGTGTGTGTGTGTGCAGGTGGAGAAGGTGGATGGGCGTGGCGTGCAGCTGGCCTCTCTCTTCATGGCGGGTGTTGACACGGCCCTCTTTGTCAATGACGTGTGCGGTCAGCCGTTGCCATGGGAACACTGTTGTCCCTGGGGCTTCTTCGATGGGAAGCTGTTCCAGAGCAAACTGAGCCGCTCCTGCAGAGACCGCTCTGCCCTGCTGGACATGTGCGAGGGGCAGGTACGCGGGGGGGGGTTAGGCTCCACCCCTCAGATATGTGAGGGTTTTAGACATGCTGTATGCTAACCCTCTGGTCTCTCTTTCCCCCTTCTGGTATCTCTCTGTCCCTCTCTCCTCCTTCCCCTCCCTCCCTCCCCCCAGGAGGAGTTGGTGTCCAGGGTAGAGAAGATGAGACAGGCTATTCTAGAGGGCATCAACCTCTCCCGACCCCCTCCCCCCCCGCCGCCCCTGCCCCCCCCTGCCTTCCTGCCCCCCCCCATGGTGCCCCCCTTCTACCCAATGCCGCCCTTGTACCCCCCTCGTCCTCTTGGCAACATGCCCCATCATCATCCTCATCATCATCATCATCCTGCCCAGCACAGACCCAGGGCTTTCCCAGGTAGGCTCTCTCTCTCACACACACACACGCACACACACACACTCTCCCTGTGTGTGACCTTTGCCCCCCTGTGTGCAGGTATCCAGGCCATCCCCCCCCAGGGAGGCAAGTTGGAGATCGCTGGCATGGTGGTGGGCCAGTGGGCCGGGAGCAGGGCCCTGCGACCCCGAGGGGGCATGACCGTGGTGTCAGTGGGGAAGGGGTGAGGACAGAGTCTAACCTGTCTAACCCTAAATACTGTCACTTCCTGTTGAACCCTAAATACTGTCACTTCCTGTCTAACTCTAAATACTGTCACTTCCTGTCTAACCCTAAATACTGTCACTTCCTGTCTAACCCTAAATACTGTCACTTACTGTCTAACCCTAAATACTGTCACTTACTGTCAAATACTGTGACACTGCTGAGTAGGGTTGAGATTTGTTTCTCCCCTCTGTCCTTCCCAGAAGGGGTAAGGATGTTCCTCTGAAAGTGCGTCCAGGGAAGAAGGTGACCAGTACCACACCCCAGGTATGAACCCTAACCCTAACCCAGGTATGAACCACATCACACACACTGTCTGTCCCAGGGCCCTCCAACACTAACCCCTCTCTCTCCCCTCTCCTCTCTCCATTTCTCTCTCTCTCTCCTCTCCAACCCCTCTCTCCCCTCTCCTCTCTCCATCCCTCTCTCTCTCTCCTCTCCAACCCCTCTCTCCTCTCTCCATCCCTCTCTCTCTCTCCTCTCCAACCCCTCTCTCCCCTCTCCTCTCTCCATCCCTCTCTCTCTCTCCTCTCCAACCCCTCTCTCCCCTCTCCTCTCTCCATCCCTCTCTCTCTCTCCTCTCCAACCCCTCTCTCCCCTCTCCTCTCTCCATCCCTCTCTCTCTCTCCTCTCCAACCCCTCTCTCCCCTCTCCTCTCTCCATCCCTCTCTCTCTCTCCTCTCCAACCCCTCTCTCCCCTCTCCTCTCTCCATCCCTCTCTCTCCTCTCCAACCTCTCTCTCCCCTCTCCTCTCTCCATCCCTCTCTCTCTCTCCTCTCTAACCCCTCTCTCTCCCCTCTCCTCTCTCCATCCCTCTCTCTCTCTCCTCTCCAACCTCTCTCTCCCCTCTCCTCTCTCCATCCCTCTCTCTCTCTCCTCTCCAACCCCTCTCTCCCCTCTCCTCTCTCCATCCCTCTCCTCTCTAACCCCTCTCTCTCCTCTCTAACCCCTCTCTCTCTCCTCTCTAACCCCTCTCTCTCCCCTCTCCTCTCTCCATCCCTCTCTCTCTCCCCTCTCCAACCCCTCTCTCCCCTCTCCTCTCTCCATCCCTCTCTCTCCTCTCTAACCCCTCTCTCTCCCCTCTCCTCTCCAACCCCTCTCTCCCTCTCCTCTCTAACCCCTCTTTCCCCTCTCCTCCCTCCCTCTCCTCTCTAACCCCTCTCTCTCCTCTCCCTCCTCCAACACTAACCCCTCTCTCTCTCCCTCTCCTCTCTAACCCCTCTCTCCCTCCTCCAACACTAACCCCTCTCTCCCTCCCTCTCATCTCTAACCCCTCTCTCTCCTCTCTCCTTCCTCCAACACTAACCCCTCTCTCTCTCCCTCTCCTCTCCTCTCTCCCTCCTCCAACACTAACCCCTCTCTCTCCCCTCTCCTCTCTCCATCCCTCTCTCTCCTCTCCAACCCCTCTCTCCCCTCTCCTCTCTCCATCCCTCTCTCTCTCTCCTCTCCAACCCCTCTCTCCCCTCTCCTCTCTCCATCCCTCTCCTCTCTAACCCCTCTCTCTCCCCTCTCCTCTCTCCATCCCTCTCCTCTCTCCATCCCTCTCCTCTCTCCATCCCTCTCTCTCTATTCCTCTCCTCTCTCCATCCCTCTCCTCTCTAACCCCTCTCTCTCCCCTCTCCTCTCTCCATTCCTCTCCTCTCTCCATCCCTCTCCTCTCTAACCCCTCTCTCTCCTCTCTCCATTCCTCTCCTCTCTCCATCCCTCTCCTCTCTCCATCCCTCTCCTCTCTCCCTCCCTCTCCTCTCTAACCCCTCTCTCCCCTCTCCTCTGTAACCCCTCTCTCCCCTCTCCTCTCTAACCCCTCTCTCTCCCCTCTCCTCTATCCCTCCCTCTCCTCTCTCTCCTCTCTAACCCCTCTCTCTCCTCTATCCCTCTCCTCTATCCCTCCCTCTCCTCTCTAACCCCTCTCTCTCCTCTCCCTCCTCCAACACTAACCCCTCTCTCCCTCTCCTCTCTAACCCCTCTTTCCCCTCTCCTCTCTCCCTCCCTCTCCTCTCTAACCCCTCTCTCTCCTCTCCCTCCTCCAACACTAACCCCTCTCTCTCTCCCTCTCCTCTCTAACCCCTCTCTCCCTCCTCCAACACTAACCCCTCTCTCCCTCCCTCTCCTCTCTAACCCCTCTCTCTCCTCTCTCCTTCCTCCAACACTAACCCCTCTCTCTCTCCCTCTCCCCTCCTCTCTCCCTCCTCCAACACTAACCCCTCTCTCCCTCCCTCTCCACTCTAACCCCCCTTTCCCTCTCCTCTCTCCATCCTCCAACACTAACTCCTCTCTCCCCAATACTCCCCATCCTCCTCCCCCCCCCCCCCCCCCCCCCAGACTTTGTCGTCATCTCCTCCCTCCAGCTCCTCCCCCAAAGCCTCAGAAGAGGCGGGGCCAAACACAGAGGGTGTGACCCAGCAGCTCAACGGCAGCTCAGCCATTGGCCAGCCCTTGGACCTGCCCCCACTGGCCCAGCCAATCCCATGTGCCTTAGCCAGCAGAGACAACCAATCAGAGGGGGCGGAGGCAGAGGCCCCCCGTTGCCTTGACGACTGCCCATCAGACGGAGCACTACGGAAGGAGGAGTGACTGCATCTCCCAGGATGCACTGCGGAGCGATCTCTGTTTCGACTGCCTTTCCCTATTTGTAGCCCCGCCCACTCTCTGTCCGCATCATCACACCAACCAGTAAGTGAGGGACGGAGCGTCCCGTTAGCCCCTCCTTCCCTCCCTCCCTGCTGCTCTGTGATTGGAAGTCCAGATCCATTGTAGTTCTACTCATGTGCTTTTTATTTCTTTAGAATGAGAGTTTATACTCACCCCTGCACACACACACACACACACAGCTCCCTGCCCCCCTGCACACACACAGTTCCCTGCTCCCCCCCCCCCCCCCCCATGTTCAGAGTCATCTTAGCAGTTTCAGTTTTTCAGATGTTTAGTCTGCACACAGTTCAGGCTTGTTGCCGTGGTTAGCGTGACTGTAGCATGTTGGTGGTTTCAAGCTTGGTGGAGAGAGAGAGGGGGGGAGGAAGATGAGAGAGAGAGAGAGAGATAGAGAGAGGGGGGGGGGAGGATGAGAGAGAGAGAGAAGCACTTAAACTGCAGGACTCCACCGGGTTAGCCACTATGCTAATCTCCCTGAGAACATGCTAGCAAGCATGTTAGCTAGAGTTAGACACTGTGCTAATCTCCCTGAGAACTTGCTAGCATGCCCGCTAGCAAGAATTAGCAGGGCCCAGACACCTTACTGCACCTTGGAGCTTTTGGAATGTTAACCTAGCTAACTTACAGTAGCCTTGAGCCAAGCTGACACATCCCATTGATGATGCACCTTAAGCCCCCAGTATGCAACACCCCCCTCCCCTCAGCCCCGTTAAAGCTTTGATTGATTGTATTATATCCCAACAGAGAGCACTTATTGTTGTATTTGTGGAGACAAACTCTGATACCGTTACACTAGTCTCCGGCCGGGAGACGACAGTAGAGACGGAATGTGAGCAGAGTGGATTCACACCAGCGAAGCACTTTGTTTCAGAGTCCTGGGGTCCTCTACCAGGTTAAATATCCAGAGGACCCGCGCTCGCCAAAAACACTGCCCAATAGGAAGGTAGACAGGAGATCTTTTTAACCCTTGTGCTGCCTTCAGGTCACATGACCTAAAGGTTCATAACGAACCATCGTTGTGTTTACCCAATTTTACCCAATACAAAAACAAATACAAAATTATTTTATTTTAACCTTCACAATGTGGTTTACGGTTAAAAGAAAATGCTTCACTTTGTTTTTGTAAATTTGTCGCAATATGACGGTGGGTCACAATGACTGATGGGTCAGAATAACCCGAAGATAACACAAGGTTTAAGCCAATCAGACGTAGCGACGTGGGGAGAAAAATTCTGATTGGTTAGTAATTTCCAAAGTGCAAGACCAGCTTGCTCCGCCGCCAGCGATGGGAAAGGCGATTTGGCATCGCCAGGGCAATTAAGCCCAGCGCTGTTGACGAGCTCAAGCGCACCTTTAAGATCAACAGGAAGCACTTCCCCACCCCCAACCAAGCCCTCAGCCAATCAGCAGAGGCCTGGGGGCTGGAACACTGCAAACCCTCAGTGTTCCGCTTCTAACCTAAGACCCCAGACCTTCTCACCTGTCAGCCCTCGCTGCTGCTGAGGTGGAGCTGAGTCCAGTCGTTCTCACTTGGACTGTGTTGTTGTATGATAACAGCAGCAGGAGAGGTGTAGGAGCAGCCAGAGAGAGAGGGGCGAGTGCTGAGTCACTGCTGACATGAACACAGTTGACAGACAGGTCCCAGGTCAACTAGAAGCACCTTATTTTCGTACTGTATTGAAGACGTATGCTCAGAAGTGTGCCACAGATTCTGTAGAGGGAGAAATCTGTCTGAACTGGCGTTGTGGAGAGCAGTGTGGCCTGTGGTGTGCACCCAGCTCTCCTCTGCACCCACATCCCTGCCTGCACACTAACACCATTTCTTAGAAACATTAGCTGTTACTTGATAGGAAAATCACCGTTAGTAAGATGAGCTTACTGCTCTGGTCTCCAGGACCTTCACACCGAGGCTAGGCTGGGGCCTTCTGGCCCTCTGGCCCGGCCACCTGGCCACTGCATCAGAGAGGGGAGGTCACCATCCCTCTCTCTCTCTCTTAGTTAGATCACCAATCTACATCTCTACACACACATACGGATAGATGCCACATACATGCACACGCGTATGTACACACAGACACACACACAGACACACAGACAGACACGAAACACACACAGACAGACACACACACACAGACAGAGACAGCTGTGGGCTCCTTTGTGTGAAGTGTTGCCGTGTTGTTTCTCAGTGAGAGGATGTTGGTCTGTCAGAATGGAAACCTGCTCCTCTCTGGAGTTAGCATAGACACACACACACACACACCAGTAGTGTCAGACCCAGAGCTACACACTAGCTAGAATGGAACCCCTCCACCACCCTCAAGGTGGAGTCCTGTCTTGTACGTTTTAGTTATGTTAGGTATTATTGATCAGTGATTTTAATGCTTGTTATCCTAATATCCTTCTATACGCCATTCCTCCTCTCTCCTCTGTCTCCTCTTCTCCATTCCTCCTCTCTCCTCTGTCTCCTCCTCTCCATTCCTGTTCTCTCTCTTCTCCCTCTCCCTAGGCCCTGCCTCACACACACACACACACACACACACACACACAGAAACACCATAGACTCCTCACACAGAAACACCATAGACCCCTCACACACACACTCACACAGAAACACCGTAGACCCCTCACGCAGAAACACCATTGACCCCTCACACAGAAACACCATAGACCCCTCACACAGAAACACCATAGACCCCTCACACAGAAACACCATAGACCCCTCACACAGAAACACCATTGACCCCTCACACAGAAACACCATAGACCCCTCACACAGAAACACCATAGACCCCTCACACAGAAACACCATAGACCCCTCACGCAGAAACACCATAGACCCCTCACACAGAAACACCGTAGACCCCTCACACAGAAACACCATAGACCCCTCACACAGAAACACCGTAAACCCCTCACACAGAAACACCATAGACCCCTCACACAGAAACACCGTAGACCCCTCACACAGAAACACCATAGACCCCTCTGTTGTTCCTCCCCCTCTCTGTGCCTGTTCTCTCCCCTCAGGACCATTTCTATTGGCCGTTTTCTCTCTCTCTGGGCTCTACCCCCTGCCTCGCCCCCTGCCTCGCCCCCTGCCTCGCCCCCTGCCTCGCCCCCTAACCCAGCAGACTAACAGTGAAGGTTATATTAACGTTGATAATCCAGGATCTGGATGTACCTAGCCAGAGTCTGGAAAAAAAGAGGAAAAAAATCAAACTTTGTGCAAATGTGTTTTCTTACTATTTTTAATGTTATGACATCTTTACTCTAATCCACTGCTACAGTTAGTACTGAATAAGCTTAGCCTACCTAGACATTTGAACTGTAATGATTGCAATTCAGGGTTTCCCGCAGAAAATGTGTTAGTTAAGGCGGTAGGGTGGGGTTTGCCGTCAGACTGGGGGGATGGTTTGTGCGATAGACTAACGTGTTCTTTAGAGAAGGGAAACTGGTGTGCTGGAATAGAAGGGAGAAGACAGGACAGAGTAACACGGAGGATATCGCTATAAAACAAAGACGTAGTTAAGGCGGCAGGCGTGTGTTGCTGAGGCGGCCACCTTAACTGAAAAGTGCTGCGGAAAACCCTGCAATTTTCCTTACCTGTATTTGATATGGCATCTTTAGACCACTTCACCCTTATACTACGTACCTAGTAACAAGTATTGCCCGTCTAAATTGAAATCATTTGTCTGCACTAAATGTGATTCTCTTATTGTCCCTTAAAAATATATTTCATGGTCGACTCATTATCAATTGAAACTGAAAGAAACAGGAAGTGACAACCAAAATTCTCACACGTACCCTGGACCCCTCCCTCTTCAGACCCCTCCCCCCAGACCCCTCCCCCTCAGACCCCTCCCCCCAGACCCCTCCCCCTCAGACCCCTCCCCCTCAGACCCCTCCCCCCAGACCCCTCCCCCTCAGACCCCTCCCTCTTCAGACCCCTCCCCCCAGACCCCTCCCTCTTCAGACCCCTCCCCCCAGACCCCTCCCTCTTCAGACCCCTCCCGCCAGACCCCTCCCCCCAGACCCCTCCCCCTCAGACCCCTCCCCCTCAGACCCCTCCCCCTCAGACCCCTCCCCCCAGACCCCTCCCCCCAGACCCCTCCCTCTTCAGACCCCTCCCCCCAGACCCCTCCCCCTCAGACCCCTCCCCCTCAGACCCCTCCCCTCAGACCCCTCCCCCCAGACCCCTCCCCCTCAGACCCCTCCCTCTTCAGACCCCTCCCCCCAGACCCCTCCCCCTCAGACCCCTCCCCCTCAGACCCCTCCCCCTCAGACCCCTCCCCCCAGACCCCTCCCTCTTCAGACCCCTCCCCCCAGACCCCTCCCCCCAGACCCCTCCCCCTCAGACCCCTCCCCCTCAGACCCCTCCCCCTCAGACCCCTCCCCTCAGACCCCTCCCTCTTCAGACCCCTCCCTCTTCAGACCCCTCCCCCCAGACCCCTCCCTCTTCAGACCCCTCCCCCTCAGACCCCTCCCTCTTCAGACCCCTCCCCCCAGACCCCTCCCTCTTCAGACCCCTCCCCCTCAGACCCCTCCCTCTTCAGACCCCTCCCCCTCAGACCCCTCCCTCTTCAGACCCCTCCCCCCAGACCCCTCCCCCCAGACCCCTCCCCCCAGACCCCTCCCCCCTCCCCCCCAGACCCCTCCCCCTCAGACCCCTCCCTCTTCAGACCCCTCCCTCTTCAGACCCCTCCCCCTCAGACCCCTCCCTCTTCAGACCCCTCCCCTCAGACCCCTCCCCCCAGACCCCTCCCCCTCAGACCCCTCCCCCTCAGACCCCTCCCCCCAGACCCCTCCCCCCAGACCCCCCAACAGTGGGCTGCGTTGAGGCAGGGAGTAACAGGAAGTGTGTTTGTAGTTGAAGTGGGCGTGTACTATCATTGGTTGGATCACATGGTGATGATGATTATGAAGAAGACCCCCAGCCCTGACCCCTAACCCCAGCCCTGACCCCCACACCCCAGCCCTGACCCCCACACCCCAGCCCTGACCCCCATCCCTCACCTCCACAACCACCCCTAACTCCAGCCCATCCCTGACCCCTAACCCAAGCTCTTATTCACAACTTCTTGGAACAGTTTGTCACCAACTCCAGTTAGCCTCCTCCCAACACGACCTGCAGAAGGGTGAAACCATGCTACTATTACTATTATTATTATTATCATCATCATTATTACTGTTCTGATTATGGGTGGTATAATGTGTCATTGTTAGCATAAAGGAAGCACCAGACTGTGTAGGAAGAAAGCTTTTTTATTCGTGGCGGTTCGAGGGCGAACAGCGGGGACTGGCCACGCAGCAAGCAACTAAGATGGCAGCCATGTTTGTACCGGTTGGGAAATGACTTACAGTGCTGAAATAAAATTTATTCTTTTAGTAAAAAAAAAGTAATCTGATGTCTCTGTCTCTTTTTTTGTTGCTGCGATCTTGTGGCTAGCTCTGGGGCTGGCTAGCTCTGGGGCTGGCTAGCTCTGGGGCTGGCTAGCTCTGGGGCTGGCTAGCTCTGGGGCTGGCGAGCTCTGGGGCTGGCAAGCTCTGGGGCTGGCGAGCTCTGGGGCTGGCGAGCTCTGGGGCTGGCGCAAGCTCTGGGGCTGGCGCGATTTCATTTAACAGCTTTCAAGCGTCAAACGGTGCATATAGACAGTACAATGGTAAATCTGTTCAGAAGTGCAGAGTTCTAACAGTGTTTTTGTTGGTAGTCAGCTACCAGGCATAGTGCAACAATAACTTATTGTCCCAGTTTCCCAGACATGGATGAGTCCTAGTCCTTGACTAAAAACTTGAATGGAGATATTCACTGAATGTTTCTGTTGAAGATTAGGCTTACATTTACATGTATTCATTTAGCAGACGCTTTTATCCAAAGCGACTTCCAAGAGAGCTTTACAAAGTGCATGGGTCACTGATAATAACATGATAGCCCAAAAAAGATAGCCCAAAAAACATTGCGGGTAGCCAATGTTTTGTGATCCTTGAGGAAACTAACATTGGGACCAGCAAACCATTCCCAAGTACCGTTGTACTCCCGGAACAAGTGCGTCTTGAGCCTTTTCTTGAAGGTGGGGAGACAGTCAGTGTCTCTGATGGAGGTGGGGAGTTGATTCCACCACTGGGGGGCCAGACAGGAGAAGCGCTTGTGTTGGGACCACTGGGGGGCCAGACAGGAGAAGAGCTTGTGTTGGGACCACTGGGGGGCCAGACAGGAGAAGAGCTTGTGTTGGGACCGGGCGGTCTTGAACAGTGGGACCACCAGGCGGTCATCTATGTCTGGGAAACTAGTTAAACTCCTTTAACTGCAATATACTTCATGGCATAGTGCAGTAAAAACATTAGTGCAACCTGGGCCAGTTGATATAATTATCAGAGAACATTTAGATATCATTATTTTAAATTCTAATTATCAGAGTTGTCCAGGCATCATTGAAGGTGATATTTTCACATGTGTGTAAATTAATCTTGTCTTCAGTGTCAACTATTTGCATGTGTACTGGTCATGTTTTGATTGATATACATCTCGACCTTTGTCAAGAATGGAGACATTTTGAATAATTTTGTTGTGTTCAGATAATCGAGTGGTAGCCATTACACCGAGATCAAAAATCATATTACTTCCATTGTATTTGATGACCAGGTTTCATGAAGACAACTTTGTGAAATAAGTGTGGTTTTGCATACTAACTTATCACCACCGGAGGATCAACTAATACAAACCTAGACGGACAGTGATGAGACTGACGGTCTATTTTATTGGATACACAAGGGTATTTCTGTTAGCCAATAACTGAACGGGGCGTTCTCCAAATGAACGATCTTGATTGGCCAAGCCACACAGAACAGGCGATGAGTTCCTTTTCCGCCCTGAACAGTGACGCAGCTGCCGTGACGTCCGGGAACATGGCGAACATTAGAAGTGTCAAGGTGAGCAAAAACAATGAGAAAACAAACTGAACACGATTTACGGTAACAACACTACTTCTAACTGTTTCTATGGTGTCACCAAAGGCAGATCTTGGCGTAGTTTTGAATCGCTATTAATTTCAGTTACAGTATTTGAAAACGTGTTCTCATTTCGTTGAATTAGGTTTCTGTACGCTAAGTTTCCATGCTCGGGTTATATATATATATATATAAGTAGTGGCCACAGCCCGCCGCTGTTGGACTGACAACCTGGCTAAGCCAGTCTGTCCGTATAAGTAGCTTAGTTAAGTAAGTTATCATCGTGCGAGCTTCACGTTTAGTATGTGTATGGGCGACGATTATAAGAGTCCGTGATGCTAGCTCTAAATAAGTTGGCATCATTGAACCGTTTGTTGGAATGTGACGGTATTACCTTGAGTTATCGCTCCGTTAACCTTGATGTTTCCTGTGCGCGCTTGTTTGTGCTTGTTTTTTTTTTTTACGTGTGTCCGTGTGCAGGGCATGGTGGGGCTGGTGACGGGCGGGGCGTCCGGTCTGGGTCGTGCCACGGTGGAGCGTCTGGTGCAGCAGGGAGCGAGTGCTGTGGTGCTGGACCTGCCCTCCTCAGACGGCCACGCCCTGGCCGCCAGCCTGGGGGACCGCTGTGCCTTCGCCCCTGCAGATGTAAGACCTCTACCGCCAACCCACCAGAACCCTACTAATTCACTTACCTACACCATCCTTTATATCCCTACCCTGCTACTATGTGTCTCAATGCTGTATGTGAACCCTGCTCCACCTGCAGTATTGAGACCCTGCCCCACCTGCAGTATTGAGACTCTGCCCCACCTGCAGTATTGAGACTCTGCCCCACCTATAGTATTGAGACTCTGCCCCACCTGCAGTATTGAGACTTACCCGTAGCCAGGTGGTGAACGAGGGGCATCTCACCCCAGTGTGACCCTGTGACCTGGTTTCCTAGGTGACGTCGGAGGCGGATGTGAGTGCAGCGGTGGCGTTGGCCCGGAAACGCTTCGGGAGGCTGGACCTGGCGGTGAACTGTGCAGGCATTGCCGTGGCGGTGAAGACCTACAACTTTAAGAAGGACGTACCTCACAGCCTGGAGGACTTCACCCGTGTCATCACCGTGAGACTCCACCTCACTCCCTTTGTTTTCTAACAGGGTTTAAGTGATCAGCGTGAACAGTTAACTATATTTCTATATTTAAAAGTGTGTGTGTTGGCGTGCAGGTGAACATCGCGGGCACCTTCAACGTGATCCGTCTGGCGGCGGGGGAGATGGGGCGGAACGAGCCGGACGCAGATGGGCACCGAGGCTGCATCGTCAACACAGCCAGCGTGGCGGCCTTCGATGGACAGGTACACACATCAATATATACACATTCACATATGAATGAAGTCAATTTATAAATTCACCAATTTGGTGTGTGTGCGTGCAGGTGGGCCAGGCAGCGTACTCGGCCTCTAAAGGAGGCATCGTGGGAATGACCCTCCCCATCGCCAGAGACCTGGCCCCCATGGGCATCAGGGTGGTTACCATAGCGCCTGGTCAGTACACACTCTCTCTTTCTTCTCCCCCCCCCTCCTCCTCTCCTCAAGGGCTCTTCTCCACCCTCTCCTCCTCTCTCTCTCTCTAACCCTCCTCCTCTCCTCCAGGGCTCTTCTCCACCCTCTCCTCCTCTCTCTCTCTAACCCTCCTCCTCTCCTCCAGGGCTCTTCTCCACCCTCTCCTCCTCTCTCTCTCTAACCCTCCTCTCCTCCAGGGCTCTTCTCCACCCTCTCCTCCTCTCTCTCTCTAACCCTCCTCTCCTCCAGGGCTCTTCTCCACCCTCTCCTCCTCTCTCTCTCTAACCCTCCTCCTCTCCTCCAGGGCTCTTCTCCACCCTCTCCTCCTCTCTCTCTCTCTAACCCTCCTCCTCCTCTCCTCCAGGGCTCTTCTCCACCCCCTCCTCCTCTCTCTCTCTAACCCTCCTCCTCTCCTCCAGGGCTCTTCTCCACCCTCTCCTCCTCTCTCTCTCTAACCCTCCTCTCCTCCAGGGCTCTTCTCCACCCTCTACTCCTCTCTCTCTCTAACCCTCCTCTCCTCCAGGGCTCTTCTCCACCCTCTCCTCCTCTCTCTCTCTAACCCTCCTCCTCCTCTCCTCCAGGGCTCTTCTCCACCCTCTCCTCCTCTCTCTCTCTAACCCTCCTCCAGGGCTCTTCTCCACCCTCTCCTCCACTCTCTCTCTAACCCTCCTCCTCCTCTCCTCCAGGGCTCTTCTCCACCCTCTCCTCCTCTCTCTCTCTAACCCTCCTCCTCTCCTCCAGTGCTCTTCTCCACCCTCTCCTCCTCTCTCTAACCCTCCTCCAGGGCTCTTCTCCACCCTCTCCTCCTCTCTCTCTCTAACCCTCCTCCTCTCCTCCAGGGCTCTTCTCCACCCTCTCCTCCTCTCTCTCTCTAACCCTCCTCCTCTTCTCCAGGGCTCTTCTCCACCCTCTCCTCCTCTCTCTCTCTCTAACCCTCCTCCTCCTCTCCTCCAGGGCTCTTCTCCACCCCTCTCCTAGCAGGGTTACCTGAGAAGGTACGTTCCTTCCTGGCTCGCCAGGTTCCCTTCCCCTCCCGCCTGGGAGACCCTGCAGAGTTCGCACACCTGGTGACGGCACTGGCGGAGAATCCTATGATCAACGGAGAGGTCATCAGGCTGGACGGAGCCATACGCATGCAGCCATGAGTGTGTGTGTAAGGATGATGTGTGTGTGTGTGTGTGTGTGTGTGAGAACTATAGAATGTCTCCTCCTGGCCTGTTGTTTCCAGTAATAAACTGTCTCTGCTGCTCTGTGTACTGTCTCCCGTTTTCCATTTTTACAAAATAAATATGACCCGCACACTAGAGATACCAGCCTGACTATGATCCACACACTGGAGATACTAGCCTGACTATGATCCACACACTGGAGATACTAGCCTGACTATGATCCACACACTGGAGATACTAGCCTGACCATGACACTGGTCAACAGCTAGAATATCAACAGGTCTGTTTTACTGCACAGCTTTACTTTAGATGGAGCTTTACTTCCCTGTACAGTAAATGCATCATGGATGTGAGTCTGGGTTGGTAGACCCTTTGTGTTTCTGCAGTTTGATGAACACCAGAGATGTGTTTGGTAAACTAATCCAGAAAGACTCTGGTTGTGTGTACGAGTGCCTGCTTCTGTGAGTATTTTCAGCTTAATCTGAAACATGTTTATGCTGTATTATTTTCTTTTATTTGTTTTAACAAATCAGTTTACATTACATTACATTGATGCATTTACAGACGCTTTTATCCAAAGCGATTTAAAGACTTTTTAAGGTGAAGTTAGACAGGTAAGGGCTGTCAGCAGGCTGAGGGGAGATCAGTCCTCCCTGGTCAGACAGCCACGGTGGAGAGATCAGTCCTCCCTGGTCAGAGAGCCACGGTGGAGAGATCAGTCCTCCCTGGTCAGACAGCCACGGTGGAGAGATCAGTCCTCCCTGGTCAGAGAGCCACGGTGGAGAGATCAGTCCTCCCTGGTCAGAGAGCCACGGTGGAGAGATCAGTCCTCCCTGGTCAGAGAGCCACGGTGGAGAGATCAGTCCTCCCTGGTCAGAGAGCCACGGTGGAGAGATCAGTCCTCCCTGTACCTGTCTAGACTGCTTCCTAAGAGATGCAGCACTCTACTGAACTACCCGGGACAGAGACACTAGGTTTAACCCCGAGCCTGAAGCCAGTTCCCAGGATCTTGACCTCCATGTTGTCCAGTTCGATGTACACTCCAGTGTCCACCCCCAGGCCCACCGGGGCCTTCAGGGGTCCTGCAGAGGCTGAAGCACTGGCCACCTCTGCCCTGGCCATGGCCCCAGCACCCATGACCGTATACCCCACACCAGCGTTGGCGTTTGGCCCTTTGGCCTCCGCATCAAACACACTCCACTCTGCCCTGGCTTTGCCAACTCCAGCCTCAGCCCTCTACCCGCCACAAGGTAAGCGCTTCCCTGGCTCATCATTTCCTGGAAGGTGAAAGGTCCACAAGACCACTGGCACTGACAGACACTTCCTGTATTTATTTAACAACATTAACCAGAAGACAGTATTTGGAGATATTAAGTCATTGATCTCTGAAGCATGGGTAGGGTACACCTTACTCTAATAATGTTTAAACATGGGAAGTTTCAGCTTTTCAAGCTGTTGAAGGTCGTTGGGGTGAATGTTTTAGGGCAGTTTTACTTTTAGATTTATACCTTTACCTTGTAATTATTAACCAGTTTGAGTGTTGGAAGGTATTGAGTCATGTACCACAGCCCTGACTTCGCCGTAATAAAATCATGTTAAATATTGACTTAAGAAGGTCTTCATAATCAACTTTTACTTTCATGTTGTGTCACATTAAAGAAATCAAATCTAACATAACATTACAATTATTTTATCAAATAGGCCTACACGACCTCCAGGTTCTAGTATTTTAATATGTAATATTCATCATGAATGAATGTGTTTTGTGGTCAATTTTGTCAATTTTAACTTTCATATTGTGTCACATTAAAGAAATCAAATCAAATTTAGGATGAATACAGATAAAGTGGGACACTCAGAAAAATGGCTGCCATATAATCACACATGATACCTTTAGTCTCCCTTATCTGTCTGGAAGCTGATGAAGAACCACAATGAAAGTATGAAACCGTAGGTTTGTCTTTTAATCATTTCAACATAACACATGACAAGTCAAAGATACACGTACTGTAGGTCTGCTGTTGTGTTCTCTCTTTGGATCAACCAATATACAAACCTGTCACTTCACATCCCAGCGACCGGCTGCATGTGAGATACGTAACAAAAAAAGGCAACATTCCTTTTTCTCTGCACTATATCTTTATACAACTCTCCCTGTAGTAGATCAACTCCATGCTATGTAAAATAGTGTAAGGATGAATGAAAACATGTCATTGTTGTTTGTTTCACCTTTGTTCCAGAATTGTCTGTGATAGCGAGTACTAAAAACAAAGGCTAACAAGATACACAAAAACCTTGGAATGCAGACTTACATGAAGCTAGAAATATATCAAACTAAAACATGGGTGTCCTCTGCTTTACACAGCACCCAGTTTCTCACTAAAAAGCAAAAAAAGAAGCATTATTTAAATCCAATCGATTTTCTTAGATCATTAAATTCCCTTAGAAGTGAGTTGCGCTCCTGCTAGAATGGAGGTGAGGATAAGTGCATCCCTAGCAGGAGCAGAGAAGGAGATCCAGCTACAGCCAGGACCTGGTCACATCAACACACAGCCCCCACACTGACTCCTGTCTACATAAACACTACATAGAGACTTTGAAGGTCACAGACACTACATACATACTATGTAGGTCGACATATAGACTACATAGAGAACTGTGATGTTCTGGGAAACTGCATCACCCATTAGAGAGCTCAGTATATTCCATGTACGCAGCATCGATGCTTAGGAACTCTGGGAACTGGTTAAAGAAGCTGTGATGCTTTTGGAGTCTTGATGTATGTTTGAAACAGTTCCTCTGAACTAAGAGTTCCTCAGAAGCTTCTGCTAATTCTGTTGAGTTCAACAGTGTGTGACCTCGAGGGGCTTTGTCCCTGCAGCAGCTGGCCTTATGACATGGGGAAGGGTATAGCTTAGAGCATTTGAGTGTGACTGGAGGACAGAGGGATGAGGGAGACTGGAGGACAGAAGGATGAGGGTGACTGGAGGACAGAGGGATGAGGGAGACTGGAGGACAGAGGGATGAGGGAGACTGGAGGACAGAGGGAGGAGGGTGACTGGACAGAGGGATGAGGGAGACTGGAGGACAGAGGGATGAGGGAGACTGGAGGACAGAAGGATGAGGGTGACTGGAGGACAGAGGGATGAGGGAGACTGGAGGACAGAGGGATGAGGGAGACTGGAGGACAGAGGGAGGAGGGTGACTGGAGGACAGAGGGATGAGGGTGACTGGAGGACAGAGGGATGAGGGAGACTGGAGGACAGAGGGATGAGGGAGACTGGAGGACAGAGGGAGGAGGGTGACTGGACAGAGGGATGAGGGAGACTGGAGGACAGAAGGATGAGGGTGACTGGAGGACAGAGGGATGAGGGAGACTGGAGGACAGAGGGATGAGGGAGACTGGAGGACAGAGGGAGGAGGGTGACTGGAGGACAGAGGGATGAGGGTGACTGGAGGACAGAAGGATGAGTATGACTGGAAGACAGAGGGTGACTGGAGGACAGAGGGATGAGGGTGACTGGAGGACAGAGATTTGAGGGTGACTGGAGGACAGAGGGATGAGGGTGACTGGAGGACAGAGGGATGAGGGTGACTGGAGGACACTGTGGAGTCCAGCAGCTCTGACAGTAGTAGTGTTGATGTGTATTTACAAGTCTTTGGCTGTAGAAACAACAGAGATGAGGACCCAGAGCAGGGCCAGAACAGCTGGAGGACGACATTAGTGAAACATCTATCAAAAATACTGTTATTCTTTTGGAAGACAAAACAAAAAAGACACATAAATTGATAAAATCTACACTTACTAATGGCACATACATGTACAGGATCAAATACAAAATTAAAAACCTTTGAACATATAAGCTGAAGAAAACCAATACTCTTTTTAAAGGTAGAAAGTGCTCGATAAGATCACAGAACCCTAGGGAGGACAAACCCAACACATGCGAACAGCTTCTCCTTTTACATTTTAGATTTTTAGAAATAAATGATTTTAATCATTTTATTTTCAGGTAAAATATAATTGTTCAATTTGATTGCTACAAATTCGCCTGACGTCTAAAACCTTCTATTCGAAAAACAAAAGTAAGAATCTTGTCTTTTAAGTATATCAAAATTCCTATGTAGTTACTGGATATAGGTCAGGAAGGCAGAAGAAGGTGGCACACGTTTGTCAGGATCAGTCATCATTCTGGTTCTCAAATGTCAATCATTCACATAATTCATAAGAGAATCATGTGGTTTCCAGGGGGGTGACTAATAATAAGTGTCATACTAAGCTTTGGGGAATCCATACCGCTCTGGGTTTTACCTAGCAACACTCTCGTCTGGCTCCCATTGGTTGGTGTTATCTGTGTTAACCAATCAGTGTGTGTTTATGGTAAAGCCTGTAGGTGGTGAGAAACTCCAAGCTCCGCCCTTTTCCATTAGACCAATAGCATGTCTTTATGGTCCAAGGGCAGAGATTAGAGTGTATCTTCAAACCACCTCTGCTACAGTCATGTCATAAACACATCAGCTGATGGATGTCAAAGGGCCACAATCAAATAATGAGATTAAAGTATCAATGGCAACATCAGAAACAGACTCAGCACTGCATGGCGCTGCGTTGCACTGCATGGCGCCGCGTTGCACTGCGTGGCGCTGCATGGAGCTGCGTCGCGCTGCGTGGAGCTTCTTCTCCCCAGGTTTTGGTAAAGAAAACAAAAATGAGGTGATGTGTTGTGTTGTTTTTCAAGATCCTGTTTTAACAAACAGAAAATAATAATAATATCATGTGACAAACTAACAGACAACATGTAAGACGTATCAACATCAGAGCCAGAGGTCTCCTGCTTTGAATGACAAAGACCCTCCCCTCCTTCCCTTCTCTCTCCCCCTCCCTCCCTCTCTCTCTCCCCCTCACCCGTCCTCAAAACCCTGATCCTCTGAATGGAAGAAGCAGTGAGCAGAGAGGAGAGAGCAGCAGGAGTGCAGGGTTAGGGTTATCTTGTGCAGGCTTCAGCTTCCTGTACACCTTGACATGTTCTAGTGGTCTACAGCTGGGTTGGCCAGCTGTAGCTAAAAGCAGCAATATGTTTTGTACTGTCCTTGTGGATATGGTAGAACTTTTGTTATCGTTATTGTATTTTTTTCCTTAGCAACTCTAGGTAGTCTCCCAGGAGTTTCTGCTTCACCAGGTTAGGGGAGCACAGACAAGGTGCAAAGTCTGGTAGGACCACACAGTCGCCGAGGGCCTTCTCCAAACGTCAGTTTGTTGCCTGTGTTGTGATACACACAGGTGCTCCCAGCCAATAACAGAACACTGTCCTTCAAGCTGGTGTCATGTTCGGTGCACAACACACAACAGGAGCACCTTTCACTTTCATCCCTTTGGGCTTGGGTTGTGATAGGCTGCTGAGCATGGGTCTGACCAATAGCATCAGACCTTACTGAATTGTGGCCAATGGCATCACAGCTTAACATTTGGCTGGACACTGGATTTAGAGCAAAAATAAAAGGGGGTTATGTTGAAACTGTGTAGCCTAGCATTGTTGGTTGTTCTTTGCAGCACTCCTATGAGACTTTTAAAGACATCTATTTCAAATCCTAACACTCTTCTTATGCCACTAACAGCCTATTACACGTCCTGTCAGTCCACAGTTCCTATTCTAAAATGAAGAACAGGACAGAGGAAGGAATATAAAACAGAAACCTGAAAGGGGAAACTAATACTTCATCCATTTCTGATCAATAAAATGCAAGATACACCTGCCAGACATCACAAACATCATCACCTTTCAATGAATCTACCTAAATACACTGAGATAAAAGCAATTATAATATTCATTTCTGATGAGATATATCGTACACTGCAATAACATCACAACACGTTTTCCTTGACTGTCATCGCCATTTCTGTTCTGCTATTCACATATGTCAGGGTTATTATCAGGGTTATCATTATCATATTATCATTACCTTACATCTCTAAACAACTGCCTGAAATATATATGTATATATTTTTTACGTGTTTCTCCTAAATATATATATATCTTTTAGATAATATACGGCAGGTGAGACAGCGATGTAACATTGTATTTGAAATCGTAGTTTTCGTTGTGGAGACCGTGAGGGGGTGATTGGTGTGTGGGAGGTGGCTGGAGGAGAGATGACCCTCGGGTCAAGGTTAGGACATGTTTGCTGGCATGTGACAAGGACAATAAAATACAGGTCAATGTCCCTTTACACTGGCCAGGGTTAAGGCAGATGAGCTTTACCCTGGTGAGGATGTCAGCCTGGGTCAGATCTACCCTGGTCAGGATGTCAGCCTGGGTCAGATCTACTCTGGTCAGGATGTCAGCCTGGGTCAGATCTACTCTGGTCAGGATGACAGCCTGGATCAGATCTACCCTGGTCAGGATGTCAGCCTGGGTCAGATCTACTCTGGTCAGGATGTCAGCCTGGGTCAGATCTACTCTGGTCAGGATGACAGCCTGGGTCAGATCTACCCTAGTCAGGATGTCAGCCTGGGTCAGATCTACTCTGGTCAGGATGTCAGCCTGGGTCAGATCTACTCTGGTCAGGATGTCAGCCTGGGTCAGATCTACTCTGGTCAGGATGTCAGCCTGGGTCAGATCTAATCTGGTCAGGATGTCAGCGTGGGTCAGATCTACTCTGGTCAGGATGTCAGCCTGGGTCAGATCTACTCTGGTCAGGATGACAGCCTGGGTCAGATCTACCCTGGTCAGGATGTCAGCCTGGGTCAGATCTACTCTGGTCAGGATGTCAGCCTGGGTCAGATCTAATCTGGTCAGGATGTCAGCCTGGGTCAGATCTACTCTGGTCAGGATGTCAGCCTGGGTCAGATCTACTCTGGTCAGGATGACAGCCTGGACGTGTCTCTCAGGCTGCTACTGAAGGAGGTGTACTGAACCAATGCTGCTTCCTCTACAGGAGAGATCAGGACACCTGGTACTAGATTTCTTGCTATTCTATTCCAATAAAGACATTAATGGAAGGCCAAAAAAAAACGTTTGTGTGCTTTTAACTACGGGTACGTCGGGGCTGGGGTAGGGCTGGGCTGGGGCTGGGGCGACCCACCGGGATGGGGCTAGAGATGGGCTGGGATAGTACTGGGCTAGAGATGGGCTGGGATAGTACTGGGCTAGAGATGGGCTGGGATAGTACTGGGCTGGTTTGGGGCTGGACTGGGCTGAGGACTGGGTCCAACTGCAGGACTGGGTCCAGCTCGAAGCCGTCACTGGAAGGCTTGGTGGAAGCGAGGCAGCGTGGTGGTGCTGAGGCTGGAGCTGAAGACTGGAGGGAGGGACTGCAGGGGCCCCAGTCCCCCCGCGGCACCCAGGCCCCCTGCAGGGCCCCCAAGCTCCTGAGGTTGCAGCTGCAGAGAGGTAAGGGAGGCGGAGCCGGATGCTGCTGCCAGCTGGGCCTCGGCGGCATGCAGGGAGGAGGAAGAGGAAGAGGAGGAAGAGGAGGAGGCTGCCGACGAGGTGTAGCCCATCACCATTCCTCCGGCGCTCATGGGGGCGCTGTAGGGAGGCAGGTTAAAGGGCAGGAAGCTGAGGAGGTGGGAGAAGTCCATGTTAGCAGCACACAGAGACTCGGACATCACGGCGGGGCTCTTGGACAGAAGGGCGTCCCCGCAGAGGTCATCTGGCAGGCCAGCCGATGGCTCCAGCCCCTCCTTGGGGGGCGAAGCAGCAGCAAGTGGGTCTGCAGAATGGGCCCCAGGTGAGGGGGCCCCAGGGAGGCCGCTCTGCAGATCCATGAGGAAGCTCTCCATCTCCACCTTGAGAGGCTTTTCCAGCAGATATGAGGTAGATCCCAGCTGGTACTTAGGCGGGGGTGGGAGGGGCTGGGGCCCTTGGGCGGGCAGGGGCGGGGAGTGGTGGTGGTGGTGGTGATGATGGTGATGGTGATGGTGGTGAGGGTGGTGAGGGAGGTGGTGGGGGTGGAGGGACGTAGGGGGGTCCATGTGGCAGCCCATGCCCATAGCGGCAGACAGGGAGCTGGGCATCAGGGAGGGGTGGTGCCCCCCTCCGGGGCTGGGCAGGGGCTGGAGGTGGTGGGGGTTGTACATGCCCATGGGGAAGGCCGTCCCTCCGGGGAAGGGCTTGGCCATAAGGGGGTCCTTGGTGGAGCTCATGCTGCACATCATGGGGCTGAGCTCCTCCTTGATGGGTCCAGACCCCAACAGCCCCAGCAGGTCTGGCGGCTCTGTCTTGATCTTCAGCAGCTCCTGGGAGTGGCTCTTCTTCACGTGTCTCGTGAGGTGGTCCTTCCTGCCAAAGCGCTGGGCGCAGTACTGGCACAGGAAGTCCTTGCGGCCCGTGTGCACCACCATGTGGCGGCGTACGTCCTTGCGCGTGTAGAAGCGGCGGTCGCAGTGGTCGCAGGGGTGCTTCTTCTCCTTAGCACCGCCCGACGACTTCCCCGAATGGCTCTTCAAGTGCTCCAGCAGCGCCGGCGTGCTCTCGTAGCTCTGCAGGCACACCTTGCAGGTGAGGTCCCCTGCTGTGGCTGAGTGCATGGCCACATGGCGCTTGTAGCCCAGCTTGGTGTTGTAGTGCTTCCCACAGTCCTGGCAGCGGAAGGCCTCCTTGTTTGGGTCGTGGGTCTGGAGGTGGTTCTTCAGGTGGTCCTTGCGGTGGAACATCTTCTCGCAGAACGAACACTGGTGAGTCTTCTGAGGGGAGTGTGTGGCCATATGCCTGTGCAGGGGAGAGGGAGGGAAGAGAGAGGGAGGGAAGAGAGAGGGAGGGAAGAGAGAGGGAGGGAAGAGAGAGGGGAGAGGGAGGGAAGAGAGAGGGAGGGAAGAGAGAGGGGAGAGGGAGGGAAGAGAGAGGGAGGGAAGAGAGAGGGAGGGAAGAGAGAGGGAGGGAAGAGAGAGGGGAGAGGGAGGGAAGAGAGAGGGAGGGAAGAGAGAGGGAGGGAAGAGAGAGGGAGGGAAGAGAGAGGGAGGGAAGAGAGAGGGAGGGAAGAGAGAGGGAGGGAAGAGAGAGGGAGGGAAGAGAGAGGGGGGGAAGAGAGAGGGAGGGAAGAGAGAGGGAGGGAAGAGAGAGGGAGGGAAGAGAGAGGGAGGGAAGAGAGAGGGGGGGGAAGAGAGAGGGAGGGAAGAGAGAGGGAGGGAAGAGAGAGGGGAGAGGGAGGGAAGAGAGAGGGAGGGAAGAGAGAGGGGAGAGGGAGGGAAGAGAGAGGGAGGGAAGAGAGAGGGAGGGAAGAGAGAGGGAGGGAAGAGAGAGGGAGGGAAGAGAGAGGAGGGAAGAGAGGGGAGAGGGAGGGAAGAGAGAGGGAGGGAAGAGAGAGGGGAGAGGGAGGGAAGAGAGAGGGAGGGAAGAGAGAGGGAGGGAAGAGAGAGGGAGGGAAGAGAGAGGGGAGAGGGAGGGAAGAGAGAGGGAGGGAAGAGAGAGGGAGGGAAGAGAGAGGGAGGGAAGAGAGAGGGAGGGAAGAGAGAGGGAGGGAAGAGAGAGGGAGGGAAGAGAGAGGGGAGAGGGAGGGAAGAGAGAGGGAGGGAAGAGAGAGGGAGGGAAGAGAGAGGGAGGGAAGAGAGAGGGAGGGAAGAGAGAGGGAGGGAAGAGAGAGGGGAGAGGGAGGGAAGAGAGAGGGAGGGAAGAGAGAGGGAGGGAAGAGAGAGGGAGGGAAGAGAGAGGGGAGAGGGAGGGAAGAGAGAGGGAGGGAAGAGAGAGGGAGGGAAGAGAGAGGGAGGGAAGAGAGAGGGGAGAGGGAGGGAAGAGAGAGGGAGGGAAGAGAGAGGGAGGGAAGAGAGAGGGAGGGAAGAGAGAGGGGAGAGGGAGGGAAGAGAGAGGGAGGGAAGAGAGAGGGAGGGAAGAGAGAGGGAGGGAAGAGAGAGGGAGGGAAGAGAGAGGGGAGAGGGAGGGAAGAGAGAGGGGGGGAAGAGAGAGGGAGGGAAGAGAGAGGGAGGGAAGAGAGAGGGGAGGAAGAGAGAGGGAGGGAAGAGAGAGGGAGGGAAGAGAGAGGGAGGGAAGAGAGAGGGAGGGAAGAGAGAGGGGAGAGGGAGGGAAGAGAGAGGGAGGGAAGAGAGAGGGAGGGAAGAGAGAGGAGGGAAGAGAGAGGGAGGGAAGAGAGAGGGAGGGAAGAGAGAGGGAGGGAAGAGAGAGGGGAGAGGGAGGGAAGAGAGAGGGAGGGAAGAGAGAGGGGAGAGGGAGGGAAGAGAGAGGGAGGGAAGAGAGAGGGAGGGAAGAGAGAGGGAGGGAAGAGAGAGGGAGGGAAGAGAGAGGGGAGAGGGAGGGAAGAGAGAGGGAGGGAAGAGAGAGGGAGGGAAGAGAGAGGGAGGGAAGAGAGAGGGAGGGAAGAGAGAGGAGGGAAGAGAGAGGGAGGGAAGAGAGAGGGGAGAGGGAGGGAAGAGAGAGGGAGGGAAGAGAGAGGGAGGGAAGAGAGAGGGAGGGAAGAGAGAGGGAGGGAAGAGAGAGGGGAGAGGGAGGGAAGAGAGAGGGAGGGAAGAGAGAGGGAGGGAAGAGAGAGGGAGGGAAGAGAGAGGGGAGAGGGAGGGAAGAGAGAGGGAGGGAAGAGAGAGGGAGGGAAGAGAGAGGGAGGGAAGAGAGAGGGAGGGAAGAGAGAGGGAGGGAAGAGAGAGGGAGGGAAGAGAGAGGGAGGGAAGAGAGAGGGGAGAGGGAGGGAAGAGAGAGGGAGGGAAGAGAGAGGGAGGGAAGAGAGAGGGAGGGAAGAGAGAGGGAGGGAAGAGAGAGGGAGGGAAGAGAGAGGGAGGGAAGAGAGAGGGAGGGAAGAGAGAGGGGAGAGGGAGGGAAGAGAGAGGGAGAGGGAGGGAAGAGAGGGGGGGGAAGAGAGAGGGAGGGAAGAGAGAGGGAGGGAAGAGAGAGGGGAGAGGGAGGGAAGAGAGAGGAGGGAAGAGAGAGGGGGGGAAGAGAGAGGGAGGGAAGAGAGAGGGAGGGAGAGAGAGGGAGGGAAGAGAGAGGGGAGAGGGAGGGAAGAGAGAGGGAGGGAAGAGAGAGGGAGGGAAGAGAGAGGGAGGGAAGAGAGAGGGAGGGAAGAGAGAGGGAGGGAAGAGAGAGGGAGGGAAGAGAGAGGGGGAAGGTGGAGGGAAGAGAGAGGGGAAGGTGGAGGGAAGAGAGAGGGAGGGAAGAGAGAGGGAGGGAAGAGAGAGGGGGAAGGTGGAGGGAGAAAGACAAATGTGAAAGAGGAAGATGGACAGATCAGGAATTATGTTTAATAATTTACTCATTTAGCAGATGCTTTTATCCTAGGAGACGAACCTGGGGGGAAATATATAGTGAAGCGTATAACCCTAACCACTGAGCTTTACTCATCCTTATAGTTTAATGTAAATATTTACTACATGCATTAATGGGTAAATAAATATAAAAGTTGGAATGTGGACCATCATTGCTGTGCCGTGCCTAATTGTAGAGATGTTACAGTACACTGTTTGGTAGTAGAGATGTTTCTTTACACTGTGTCTGGTAGCTGAGATGTTACCTTACACTGTGTCTGTTGGTAGAGATGTTACTTTACACTGTGTCTGGTGGTAGAGATCTTACTTTACACTGTGTCTGGTGGTAGAGATGTTACCTTACACTGTGTCTGGTGGTAGAGATGTTACTTTACACTGTGTCTGGTGGTAGAGATGTTACTTTACACTGTGTCTGGTACCTGAGCTGTTACTTTACACTGTGTCTGGTAGCTGAGATGTTACTTTACACTTTGTCTGGTAGCTGAGATGTTACTTTACACTGTGTCTGGTGGTAGAGATGTTACTTTACACTGTGTCTGGTAGCTGAGATGTTACTTTACACTGTGTCTGATAGCTAAGATGTTACTTTACACGGTGTCTGGTAGAAGAGATGTTACTTTACACGGTGTCTGGTAGCTGAGATGTTACTTTACACTGTGTATGGTGGCTGAGATGTTACTTTACACTGTGTCTGGTAGTAGAGATGTTACTTTAAACGGTGTCTTGTTGCTGAGATGTTACTTTACACTGTGTCTGGTAGCTGAGATGTTACTTTACAATGTGTCTGGTAGCTGAGATGTTACTTTACACTGTGTCTGGTAGCTGAGATGTTACTTCACGCTGTGTCTGGTAGTAGAGATGTGGTTACTTTGCGCTGTGTCTGGTAGCTGAGATGTTACTTTACACGGTGTCTGGTAGTAGAGATGTTACTTTACACTGTGTCTGGTAGCTGAGATGTTACTTTACACGGTGTCTGGTAGTAGAGATGTTACTTTAAACAGTGTCTTGTTGCTGAGATGTTACTTTACACTGTGTTTGGTAGCTGAGATGTTACTTTACACTGTGTCTGGTAGCTGAGATGTTACTTTACACTGTGTCTGGTAGCTGAGATGTTACTTTACACTGCCTGGTAGCTGAGATGTTACCTTACACTGTTACACTGGTAGTAGAGGTGTGGTTACTTTGCACTGTGCCTGGTAAATACAGACCGTTCCTCGACTCTGACTTGAAATACTGATAGAACCTTGATCTGCTGTTGTCTCTATCTGCATTGTTGTAGTTTGTTTGCAGTGTTGGATGAAGGTACCTTAGGAGCTTGTATTTGGAGCTGAAAGACTTGGAGCAGTGATGCTGAGAGCAGTGAAACGCCTTCTGTTCACTCCTCTCTTCCCTCTCCCTCTCTGTCTCTCTCTGAGAGGGGTGGAGCTTCTCTCCGCGGTGACAGAGCGAGTGAAGCCGGAGCTTCTCCTGACAGCCAATCAGAACCCCACACACCGGACACTCCTTCCCACTGCCTCCTCTTTCTTCCCTCACTTTCTCCCTCTCTCTCCCCCTCTCCCTCTCCCTCTCTCTCCCCCTCTCCCTCTCTCGCTCTCTCTCTCTCTCCGTCCTTGGCAGGGCGGTTTCCCCGTACAGTTTGGCGGCGGCGTTGGGGGCGTGGCTTGTGGCGGCTCTGCGCTGCTCTTCGTCCGGCGTGATCAGGGCGGTATAATGGCGGCGTTGGGCATCAGCTGCAGCTGCTGCCATGGCAGCCCTAGGGTGCCGTTGCCATGGAGACGCGGCCGTGTTTCGCCCTGACCCTACCTATCGGGCGCTAAGTGGGCGTGGCTGCAGCCAGGGGGGATGTAGTGAGGTAGGATTGTTCGAAGGGTTGTTATTGGTGGAGGGGTTATGCTCAGTCTCCTGGAGGAAAGCAAATAAAGAACGTAGGTAAGAGGAACACACTTTTAAGACGGTTATCTCAAGGTTAGGGTTATCTCAGTATAGACATCTCTGAGTTAGGTTATCTCAAGGTTAGGGTTACCTCAGTACAGACATCTTACTAGGTTATCCCAGGGTTGGGGTTATCTCAGTGTTATGGATATCTCCACACAGTTATCTCAGTTACTGATAGGAGAGGAACTCACCTGTATTGTAGTATCTGATCTACCTCCAGCCTCCCCTCGTTCTCCCTCTCGCTCTTCTTCTCTCTCTCTGTGTCTCTCTCCTCCTCCTCCTCCTCACCCTGTACCAACAGCTATGGTTGGGGGTGAGTGGGGAATAGTGTTCTGCATCCTTAATGCCCTGAGAGAGGAGAATAAAGTACAAAAGTTCATAACAGTCACTCTCTTCCAGGGTCAACATGCCCAGAACAGTCACTCTCTTCCAGGGTCAACATGCCCAGAACAGTCACTCTCCTCCAGGGTCAACATGTTCAGAACAGTCACTCTCTTCCAGGGTCAACATGCCCAGAACAGTCACTCTCTTCCAGGGTCAACATGCCCAGAACAGTCACTCTCCTCCAGGGTCAACGTGTTCAGAACAGTCACTCTCTTCCAGGGTCAACATGCCCAGAACAGTCACTCTCTTCCAGGGTCAACATTTCCAGAACATGTGAACATGTTAGCAGTGTTTCTTGATCCTGCTGGAGTGCAGTTGCCTGTTTCCACCACCAGGTTTCACTGTAGGCTGTGTGGATGTGTGTGTGGTGGATGTGTGGATGTTTGCGTCTTCAGACAATAGTGGGGAACACAAGAGATGCTTTGAGTGACTGTATACATGTGTGCACATGTTATGAAAGGGGATAAGGCAAATTATTAAGAAAACAAAGCAAAACATGTATACATACACACACCCTCTAACAGACACACACAAACACAAGTGCACACACGGTCACACACACAAGGCCTCAAACGTGTTTTTCCAAACCTGTGTAACCCTAACAACCCTACCAGCTGTGGGTCTATACCAGCTACTCCAGCTTGAAAACAGAATAAGAGCTCAAAGTTAGGGTCAGTGGTCAGGGTCGGAATGTTGCAATCTGTCCTGTTCAGCTCTGACCTTATGGGTCAACCCTCGTCCTCCACACTGAACAGTCAACCCTCGTCCTCCACACTGAACAGTCAACCCTCGTCCTCCACACTGAACAGTCAACCCTCGTCCTCCACACTGAACAGTCAACCCTCGTCCTCCACACTGAACAGTCAACCCTCGTCCTCCACACTGAACAGTCAACCCTCGTCCTCCACACTGAACAGTCAACCCTCGTCCTCCACACTGAACAGTCAACCCTCGTCCTCCACACTGAACAGTCAACCCTCGTCCTCCACACTGAACAGTCAACCCTCGTCCTCCACACTGAACAGTCAACCCTCGTCCTCCACACTGAACAGTCAACCCTCGTCCTCCACACTGAACAGTCAACCCTCGTCCTCCACACTGAACAGTCAACCCTCGTCCTCCACACTGAACAGTCAACCCTCGTCCTCCACACTGAACAGTCAACCCTCGTCCTCCACACTGAACAGTCAACCCTCGTCCTCCACACTGAACAGTCAACCCTCGTCCTCCACACTGAACAGTCAACCCTCGTCCTCCACACTGAACAGTCAACCCTCGTCCTCCACACTGAACAGTCAACCCTCGTCCTCCACACTGAACAGTCAACCCTCGTCCTCCACACTGAACAGTCAACCCTCGTCCTCCACACTGAACAGTCAACCCTCGTCCTCCACACTGAACAGTCAACCCTCGTCCTCCACACTGAACAGTCAACCCTCGTCCTCCACACTGAACAGTCAACCCTCGTCCTCCACACTGAACAGTCAACCCTCGTCCTCCACACTGAACAGTCAACCCTCGTCCTCCACACTGAACAGTCAACCCTCGTCCTCCACACTGAACAGTCAACCCTCGTCCTCCACACTGAACAGTCAACCCTCGTCCTCCACACTGAACAGTCAACCCTCGTCCTCCACACTGAACAGTCAACCCTCGTCCTCCACACTGAACAGTCAACCCTCGTCCTCCACACTGAACAGTCAACCCTCGTCCTCCACACTGAACAGTCAACCCTCGTCCTCCACACTGAACAGTCATGTAGGAGCACATTGCCACATGGGTGACATGAGAGTGGACACACACACACAGCATACACACATAAACATGCACTTTACACACAGCATACATGTGTGTGTATTTGTGTATGTTAAGTGGATGTGACAGCCATGGCGTGGTGTTCAGGTCGTAACCCAGCAGGGGTTATAAGGGGGGTGATACACTTCCTATTGAGTGTGTTTGAGGGGTGTGTGTGTGAGGGGTCTGTGTGAGGGGTCTGTGTGAGGGGAGGGGGGGTGGTGTGTGTGGGGGTGTGTGTGTTTGAGGGGGGGGGGGGGTGAGGGGTGTGTGTGTGTGAGGGGGGGGTGTTGTGTGTGGGGGTATGTGAGGGGGGGGGGTGAGGGGGGATGTGGTGTGTGAGGGGGGGGGGGGTGTGTGGGGTGTGTGAGGGGGGTGGTGTGTGTGTGTCTGTGAGGGGGGTGTGTGTGAGGGGGGGTGTTGTGTGTGTGAGGGGTGTGTGTGTTTGAGGGGGGGGGGGGGGGGGGGGTGGTGGCCTCACCACAAAGCACATTCCAGGGGCAGCCAACACAGCGACACACCCTCCCTCCCCCATTTCCCTTCCTCCCCCCTCTCCCAGGGTCAGGGTTAACATACAGGGTCAGGGTTAACATAAAGGGTCAGGGTTAACATATAGGGTCAGGGTTAACATACAGGGTCAGGGTTAACATACAGGGTCAGGGTTAACATACAGGGTCAGGGTTAACATACAGGGTCAGGGTTAACATAAAGGGCCAGGGTTAACATATAGGGTCAGGGTTAACATACAGGGTCAGGGTTAACATACAGGGTCAGGGTTAACATACAGGGTCAGGGTTAACATACAGGGTCAGGGTTAACATACAGGGTCAGGGTTAACATAAAGGGTGAGGAGGTGAGGTGGAGCAGGAGTGACAGGGTGAGGAGGTGAGGTGGAGCAGGAGTGACAGGGGGAGGGAGGTGAGGAGGAGCAGGAGTGACAGGAGGAGGAAGGTGAGGAGCAGGAGTTACAGGGTGAGGAGGTGAGGTGGAGCAGGAGTGACAGGGGGAGGGAGGAGCAGGAGTGACAGGGGGATGGAGGTGAGGTTGAGCAGGAGTGACAGAGGGAGGGAGGGAGGTGAGGTGGAGCAGGAGTGACAGGGGGAGGGACGAGCAGGTGGAGCAGGAGTGACAGGGGGATGGAGGTGAGGTGGAGCAGGAGTGACAGGGGGATGGAGGTGAGGTGGAGCAGGAGTGACAGGGGGATGGAGCATTTCACAGCATTTCCTCCAGTCTTTTACAATTCCATTGTCCATGTTTAACCACCATCCCTGCCTCTTCCCTCTTTTCCTCTCTCCCTCATATCTCTCCTCCCCTCCTTCCCCTCATGTGTCCTCCCCTACCTCCCCTCATCCCTCTCTTCAGAAAGACATTAAGTTTCAGTTCCTCTTCCTCCAGGAAGGGGTTGTGACCATAGGTACAATGTAGAGAAACTTGTTACAGTGTAAGTGTGTTTTGTCTGTGTGCATGTGAGTATGTGTGTGTGTGTGTGTGAGTGAGTGAGAAAGAGAATATGGAGAGAGAGCCAAGAGGATGAGGGCAGAAATGGGTGGACCTGTTCTGTGCCAAACTCTCATCTTCCCGACAGTTAGACCTAACCTGGCGTGTGTGTGTGTGGTTGCGGGGTGGAATGTGGCCGAACAACCATTCTCTCTTGACTAGTCTGGCTTAAGGTCTTCCTCTATTACTATTCTCCTTCCCTCCTCCTGTCTCCCTTTCTTCTTTCCTCCTTCTCTCTCCTCTTTTCCTCCTCCTCTCTCCTCTCCCTCCTCCTCCTCTCCTTTCCCTCCTCCTCTCCTCTCCTTTCCCTCCTCCTCTCCTCTCCTGTCCCTCCTCCTCCTCTCCTTCTCTCTTCCTCCTCCTCTCCTGTCCCTCCTCCTCCTCTCCTTCTCTCTTCCTCCTCCTCTCCTTCTCTCTTCCTCCTCTCCTTCTCTCTTCCTCCTCCTCTCATCAGTGGACTTGTTCCTCTCCCCTGCTGGTGTAGGGGGGAAGGACAGCTAGACAAATAATAAGTGCACATGCATGTGTGTTCTTGTGCGCAAGTGCACGTGTGTGTGTGTATGCGTGTCTGTGAGTGTGTATTATCTGTGTGTGTGTGTATCTGTATGTAAGTGTGTGTGTGTATGCGTGTCTGTATGTGTGTGTGTGAGTGTGTGTGGAGGAGGTTTAGGGGAAGCCCTTCCGCCTGAGAGTTCCATAGTGACACAGCGCAGTAGGCACTCTGCCAGCAGGCTCCATGCCAACACTCCATCTCCCTCTCTCCTTCTCTCTCTCCATCTCCCTCTCTCCTTCTCTCTCTCCATCTCCCTCTGTCCTTCTCACTCTCTCCCTCTCACTCTCTCCTTCTCTCTCTCCATTTCCCTCTCTCCTTCCCTTTTTCCTTCTCCCTCTCTCCTTCTCTTTCTCCTTCTCTCTTTCCTTCTCTCTCTCCATCTCCATCTGTCTTTCTCTCTCTCCATCTACCTCTGTCCTTCTCCTCTATCTGTCTTTCTGCTCTCGCTCGCTCTCAGTATCTGATTCTTCTTTCTTCTCTTGGCTTTCTCTCCATTAGCCCCACTCTTCCTATCTCTCCATCTGTCTCTCTCCTTCTCTCTCTCCTTCTCTCTCTCGGTCTCTCTGTGCTTCCTAAAAGGTGCTTACAACTACAGCCGCGTAGTTAAGTTTAAGTTAAGTTTGTGTATAGGTGTCTAAGTGTGTGTGTGTGTGCCTGTGTCTGTGTGTATGTGAGTGTGTGTGGCTGTGTGTGTGTGAGTGTGTTTAAGTGGGGGGGTTTGAGAGTATGTGTGCGTATTCCTGTTTGTGTGTGAATGAGTGTGTGTGTTTTAGTGGGTGTGTGCATGTGTGTCCACTGGGACAGCCTCTCTACCTCTATGTCAGCAACAAACAAAGTCTAAGTTTGGCAGAGTCAGCTCAGCCTTAGACAACAGCTAGGGTTAACACTGTTCAGCAGCATGACCACCAGGATCCACCAGGCTCCACTCTCTATCTCTCTCTCTCTCCCCACCTCTCTCTCTCCCTCCCCCTCTCTCTCTCCCTCCCCACCTCTCTCTCTCCCTCCCCCTGTCTCTCTCCCTCCCCACCTCTCTCTCTCTCCCTCCCCCTCTCTCTCTCCCTCCCCCTCTCTCTCTCCCCACCTCTCTCTCTCCCTCCCCCTCTCTCTCTCCCCACCCTCTCTCTCCCTCCCCCCCTCTCTCTCCCCCACCTCTCTCTCTCCCTCCCCCTCTCTCCCTCCCCCCCCTCTCCCTCCCCCCCCCTCTCTCTCCCCACCTCTCTCTCTCCCCCCTCTACTTTCCGTTCCTTGTGGTCTCGGTGTACAAGGCTTTAAAGATCAGGGGTGGAGGGACTGGGATGGAGGGGTAGAAGGATGGGGGGACAGAGGGATGGAGAGAGGGCTTGACTTACAATAAAACATGTGGGTAATCAATCACCTGGAGACTCCATACAGTCCTCCCATTACCATCATTATCATTGGGGTGTGCTTGCCTTCGGCGAGCACAAACCAGTGTTCTCTGTCATATATATTATTATTAATATTGTTTCTTTTC